>NC_079172.1:58830681-58920681 GCF_947568905.1 Ostrea edulis
CTTTTCATCCATATCAAATTTCTCTGGTGTAGCACTCCTCCTAGAGAGAAAGATTCCTATGTAAAATTAACAGCAGTGAAGTAGAGGAAGATTCCTAAGTAAAATTAACGGCAGTGAAGTAGAGGAAGATTCCTAAGTAAAATTAACGGCAGTGAAGTAGAGGAAGATTCCTAAGTAAAATTAACGGCAGTGAAGTAAGGGGTTAAGAAAAAGATGTGGTACTCAGCTTATGAAGATGGAAGGTGGTGAAATAAATACAAAAATCAAATGACAATCATACCAACCTGTATTTTTCCACAATGTCCTGCGCATGATCAAGCTGTGCTTCTGTTGCCAGTACATTCAGGGGGTTTGTGGTGATGAAGAAATGTTTTGCCCGTCCTATAAATGTGCCTTGGTCATACCTTGGGTGTTCGATGTCTATCTTCGAAATTTGTGACATAGTACAATTATCAAATGGAAAAAAACTGAAAAAAATAAAAACAATTGTTTACTGAGAGTAGTCATCATCACTACCACAAAGCTCTCTATTGGTCTCTGTCGAGAATAGCTCAGACTACTGTACAAATCTTATAGGACATTTTTGTCGAGAATAGCTCAGACTACTGTACAAATCTTATAGGACATTTTTGTCGAGAATAGCTCAGACTACTGTACAAATCTTATAGGACATTTTTACATTTGATTGTTAGTTTGTATGTCACTAAATCTTCAGATGTAACTAGCATCAGGTGAAGTACCACAAATTTTGACCTATGTGTGGTGCTCTATTGAGTCCACATCTACTGAGTATCATGATGCAAGATTTCTGCTTGAAGGTCATATCTGAAAGACCTGTGACATTCATTAATAATGTCATGTGCTTGGACAATCAGTATCTATAGATGTTAACTTAAGTTTAACAATCAGTATTAGAGCTGAAACGATACGCCCCCTTCACGATACGATACAGCCCTATTCAGTATCTATATTTATGTTAACTTAGGTTTAACAATCAGTATTAGGGCTGAAACGATACGCCCCCTTCACGATACGATCCTAATCAGTATCTATATCTATGTTAACTTAGGTTTAACAATCAGTATTAGGGCTGAAACGATACGCCCCCTTCACGATATGATACATATTGCAATACTTGTGCCACGATTCAATACTTTCAATACGATACAATGTACAGAAGAAACCAAAAATTACATTGAAGAAAAATTAATTATCAACATACGCAATCACACTTTTAAAAGCAAAATGTTTCTTAACTGCCAAACGGTAAGATGCCTGTTGGCTCTGTACTCTGTAGTTTAATTAAACTGATAAAGTTCATTATTGTTTTCGTCAGACTTGAGGCAAACAACAATCTGAATGTTATTGGACTCTATGTTGTCCCTCACGCAGGTATGTTAGATAATACTAAAGTACAGGTCAAGACTGATGCATTTTAATTAACCGTTTGTAATAAACGTATCAAATCAAAAATTGATGCAATGAATCGAACATTGAATCAAGCGTTTATATTGAACAGTATCAATATTTCGGTGAATTGTTTCAGCCCTAATTAGTATCTATGTTAACTTAGGTTTAACTAGGAGCCGAGATCAAGAATTGAACCCATGACCTCTGGATTGTTGTGTGTAAACAAAGGTTCTGCAAGGCAGGGCATATCCCCTTGCAATGAGGTGTACAAGCTTTTTCTATGAAGTTCTGTAGTGACCTTGAACTTTAACCTCAAAATCAATAGGTTTCTTTCTCTCTAGGTAACAAAGCTATACAGTATCTACAAGCTCAGTGTTTGATAAACATTCACACACACTTACCCACACAAGAACGGTACTGTTAATATACTATATATCTGAGGATTGAATGATATGTAAATTCTTCTGAATCTACCTGTATGCTAAATATGAGCTACTTTTGATATCTTTCAATTGCTAAACTGTGACTCAGATAATAATTCATTTGTTATTATAATAATATCATTATTAAAATTACTTCATTTGTACACATCAATAAATAATACAGCTTCAAATAGCATTTTAAAAATAATTCAGAAACGTCAAGCTGAATTTTCAAATAGTGACCTATGGCATTGACCTTGGTTTAGGATCATAATCATGAGAAATCTAGTATTTAAAGATGTTTTACAGTTTATAAGCCTCGCCCTAAGGCTGGCACTGTTAGTCCTGGGGTTATGAATTTCACAACTTTGACAGTGCTCCAGCTCCATGCTCTGTGCTAAATGTTCTGACACGGATATAGGAGAAAATATTCACAATGTTACATCCTTCCCTTGAGCTTGAAGCCCTGGTACTTGAGACATGAGATTCACTATCTAAGCAGAGGTCTCCATGTTCAATATCCCTACATACCCAGTTCTTGTGCCAGATATTCAAGAATTAACACATTTTTACAGGCTCCAATAAGTGCATCCTCATAACAGGATCCTTTATATTTGTGACTCACCCTGAACCCCCGACTAATATCAACCATGATATACATTGCAACAGGAAGCTGGGAGAAAATGCAACAGACTAGATTCAAACCCTGAACCTCCAGTCAGGTGCTCTACCAACTGAGCTATCTGAACCTCCAGTCAGGTGCTCTACCAACTGAGCTATCTGAACCTCCAGTCAGGTGCTCTACCAACTGAGCTATCTGAACCTCCAGTCAGGTGCTCTACCAACTGAGCTATCTGAACCTCCAGTCAGGTGCTCTACCAACTGAGCTATCTGGCCACCAGTGATTGAACCAATCTGACTGCCACATCATCATGAATTTCAAAACTTTTCTTTTTACTTTCATTCTTTTTTATCAAATTTAGAAGATTTATTGAAAACTTATTACAAAAACAAGGGTCATTTAGCTGAGGTCATGGTCACTGACTACCACCCCTAAGCCACTGTTTGTTGTAAGTTACCCTGATAACTGTTGAGACCAATGGACCGATTGGTGTTTCATCATTACATATATTAAGTATGTAATTCTAAACTGAATTTGCAGAACCCAGAAATTCTATGCACAAATTAAAATTGTATGCACACATATCCTTTACAGATCTTCCATATGGCAACCTCTTAAAGAGATTGTACTGAACTGTATTGAGTCAAACAGTGAATTGTGTTAGGACAGTGTTAGGACATAGTGTGGGGGGGGGGGGGGGGGAGAGAGAGAGAAAGAGAGAGAGTGAGAGAAAGAAGTAGCTCACTCCAGAAAATTATAACTTAAATTTAAGAATCAACTGGGTCAATTAAGTATATGTCACATATTGAGCCAAATCTTCTCCACATTTGACCAAATCGTCTGACAAACTGAACCAAATTGCCTCAAAATTTTGGTCTATCTTGTCCTTGGGTTTAATTGTCAATGGGCCAAAGTGTCTGACATATGACAATGTGTACCTACCCCTGAAAACTTTAATTTTAAAGGTTTATCTATGTGACTTATGTCTATTTAGGTTCCTTTTAGTAATCGATTACACGTTATAGGCATTATATGGACATTGAATCTCAGGATTTTCCTCTTGTCTCTAGCAATCACAGATAAACTGAATCTTGCCAAGATCATGAGATTAAGGTACGGTTGTGATTTCATGACCTTCCAAATGGTGTACAGTGAATAGCTAACATCCCTTAATTAACACTGTTACTCACATTCTAATTCCAGACAGCTGTTATCCTGCTAAGCACCCCCTAACTCCTTTTCGCTCTTTTCCAAAACACTAAATGAATGTCATTTGAAGCTGAACAAGCAAAGTAAAAGTTGCATACAGTTATATTGACGTGGTCTAGTTCGGTATCCCGACAATTCAGCCCTCGGATAATTCGGTCCATAGTCATCTCGGCACATGGTCAAATTGACACCTAGTTAAATCGGCAGGCCTACTAATGATAGTCAATCTGGCACTTACGGTGACAATTCAGTATCTTGCTGGTAAATTCGGCACTAAGTTGTAGTTTTAGGTGTCGAACTTAAGCTTTCTTACATATCGTAGTCTTTGTGTTCTCTCGTGTATTCTGTCCGTATTATTGGTATATAAATTAGTACCTAGCGTTGTTTTAGGTTTTCTCACTTAAGTCTGGAGAATTCAATTCCACTGTTTTGTTTTTTCAAATGAAATAAGATATGACTTTTTTTTTATTACTATTATCATATTTCACATCAAAGAAACATGGCATTGATAAAATCGGATATTCATATTTTCAAAGACTGGTTACATTTAGTTGGTTTAGTTTAGACTATAGTTTCAATTTAATGTCAATAGCATAAAAAAAAGATACTATTCAAATGTTTAACATATAAACAATATAATGTCAACTTTGGCCCCGCCCTGAAGTCAAAGCATGCATCTACCCCCGGGGATCATATACAAGCACACTAGGGTAGCCATTTACAATTGGCTATAGTGGGTTTTTCTATAAAATGTACGGTGGTTGTGGATATTTTGGAACATTAGTTTGCCAGTTTTTGTCCCGTCCCCCGGGGTTGCGGAAGTCCTGAGATTTACATCCCCTTTGTCCCAAAGATGCTTAATTCATACAATTTTTAAAGAATTAGAATAGTACGTGTAGCTTTCAAGGAGTGGCTAACGTTGTAAAAACAACTTTTTAAACGTTTTTTGTACCATTTACTGAACACGATTTTTTTAATCGGTTGTGCGATTTACTAAATTGTACAAACGATTTTTTAAATCGCAGAAAAGACTTTCTATAAATCGTTTGTACAATTTATGTACTAAATCGTAAAACTGATTCATTTTATCTTTCTTATTGGACGGTGTGCGTCATAATTAACATTGCCGAGAAAGCGATTTTCGTTTTTTATTCATTGTTGGGTAAGTAAACGACGGAAGTGAAATTGAAAAATGAGGAAATACTGAAAAATAATATGCCTTTTTATATTGTGGAATAAGAACTGGAACATCCGGGATCACAGAACGATCGTTCTATATTCTTTCAAGATTAACACTTCAATTTTGCAGAGAGAGAGAGAGAGAGAGAGAGAGAGTAAACATGATAAAATTACGTGAAGTTCATGTAACTCATTTGTCAGTTTTGCGGAGGTATGTTGTCTTCTTTGTCTTCTTCTTGTGTGTGTGTGGGGGGGGGGGGGGGGGGTGGGGGGGGGGGGGTGACGTCTTGTTTTTATTCAGTCAGTAGATTAGAAGAAAAAATATATGTGAGACGACAATACGATGATAAAGATTTTTTTCCCTTCAAAATATCATTCAAAAAGGGGTGGTATTACAGCTACATTCAAATTCAGAGCTGCCAATGCTAACTTTCCTTGTTATACAAACATAAAGCAATATTTCAAGGTGTTTTATGTGCTTCGCATGTTTTATCCCGTGAACAAAGAGGTTAAAAGTCAATCATCCGTTATATGTCTATACTAAAACAAATTTTCAAAGTACAATTATTTAGTTCATTGTCTACCGATAATGGTAACACAAAGTTTAATATCAAATCATTCTTAGTCAAAGAATATGTAAAATAAAAATTTATTTTTCAATACACATCCTACACAATTACATTTATATCACATGTTGGTTTACGGTTACCTTAGATTCTTTTTTATTTTGTAAACTTAGTATGAAATGTAGCGGATAATTTTTTATTATGCAACTTGTCTGAATTTGGACGACATAATTTGTAGACACACCGAATGCACACAGTGGATCCGTTTAAATCAATATTTGTCTAGTATTTGATGCAGCTAAGATACGTGTAGGAATTAAAGAGGAGACTTTGCTGTCAGGCATGTTTATCATGCATGTATATAGCCAGTCTACTGATGATTTCATGTTTATCATGCATGTATAGAGCTAGTCTACTGATGATTTCATGTTTATCATGCATGTATAGATCCAGTCTACTGATGATTTCATGTTTATAATACATGTATATAGCCAGTCTACTGATGATTTAATGTTTATCATGCATGTATATAGCCAGTCTACTGATGATTTCATGTTTATCATGCATGTATAGAGCTAGTCTACTAATGATTTCATGTTTATCATGCATGTATAGAGCCAGTCTACTGATGATTTCATGTTTACCATGCATGTATAGAGCCAGTCTACTGATGATTTCATGATTCGTCAGATTTACCTGTAATATTTTTTTAAGAATTTCAGGTAGAAACTTCATTTTTACTCAAAATGATTATATCCCACTGTCTGTTTGCGGACTGCTGTTTGTGATAAAACAGAGAACCCTGTAAAGTATGAAGGAGAACAGACGTATACTACAACAGGAACACAGGCAAGTCTAGTGAAAACAAGAGGTCCGTGGGCTACAACACTCACCCGAGTCATTCGTTGGCCCTGCTTTTAAAATATCACTACCCTCTTTAATCCCCATAACAAAACTGGTCCTTAACCTAGCCCTATGGAATTGTGACTATAGCATCTGAATTCACTTAATATAGAAATTCCTCGATATCTTTATGACTAACATATGGCCTTGCTTGGGAAGATCATAACGACTTTCCTCCCTAAAAGACCTCCCCACTTTAGCTGTAGCTTGTGGTCCCTTTTTACCATCCCTCTTTTCAAAGAAAAAATTGATTTATCTACTATACTTTTGGTGAATATCAAACACGGATGTATCTTCAGTAAGTGCTCAGTCTGTTTCCCCTGGGATATTGAAAGATAAGGGTAGAAAACTAAATTTCAAATGGTCATCCTTAGCCAGAAAACTACAGAATCACTACCCAAGGTCAATACAGGTAAAAAGAAAACATACATGTATATGTAGTTTTTGCAGGTTTTTATCGTATTTATTCATATGAATTTCACCACCAGTACAAGATTGTCCAGTCTTACCTTATGGATACAATTTTTCTTTATTACAAAACGGACTTGTAACAGAAAAAAAAAAACCCTGGACAACCTTGTGCTCGATATAAACAAAGGTTTTAAAAACCGGTCATTCGATGAATATCAATAGAGATTTAACAAAAACAGACAAATGAAAGGTAAAGATAATTAACGAACACTGATCAATCTCATAACTTCTACAAGCAAGTCGGACACACCAGAGGTGGAATCAGGTGTCTAGGAAGAGTAAAGATCCCCTGTCGACCGGTCACACCCGCCATAAGCCCTATATATTGATCAGATAAACAGAGTTATCCGTATTAGTCAAAATCAGTGTGCTAAGAACGGTCTAACAATCGGTAGGAAACACGTCAGACAGCATTTGACCAAATGATTGGTTGAATTGGCAAAATAGATCGTTATAATGACCATGAAATTTGCGAAATGCTGACTTTACATAAACGAGACTGTTTAAACCTCTGCACCATCAACTTGTTTGTCCGATTTCAAAAGACAGCATAGCTCTTAATGTTAACTTGGCCAATCACGTAGAAAATGCACTCAATCTAATTAAAATGAGATCGTCCATCCGCTCCCCAGTTTTCGATATGTCGCAAACTTAGATTGGAAATGCACTCAAAATATGAAGCAAATGTAGAAGTTTATATCCCTTGATGTACTACATCGAGGGATACCTGGTATCAGAAAGAAAATGTAACCAAATCCAAAAAACGTACTCCTACTCCAAAACTGTAACATTGTGATCGCAGGAATCATTGAGACCAAATTCAGCATCACAAGGAAGATTAGCAAAGTAATTCCCTAGATGTAACTTTCAAGAAAGTTTGGTCCAGGTACGCCTCGTTTGGGAATTGGATCAAGTCTATAGATCATGGAATATTTTCATTTTAATAAAATTAAAGTCATGCAATAGTGGGTTGTAAACATTTATTATAATGCATTGATACTCTATATATACAATGAAGTTCTCAATAATCTACATCTAATACAGTAAAACACAGTTATAGTGAAGTGCTGGGGGAAGAACATTTAATTTGTTATAAAACTAATTCATTAGGGGCAAAATCAAAAGTTTTCTTCTCTTTTTCCACTAAAGTGTAATCAATGTCCGGTGACAGAAACTTGCGGGAGATTTAATCCCCCCCTCCCCCTAACTGTTTGAATTTAGATTTTTATCCGACATTGATCTTTTGATGTTGCCCCTTATATCAAGGAAGTTCATATTTTAAAACTAAAGGGCATGAAAATGACCTCGCTCTAAGAGTGAATTCATTATAAGTGTGTTCACTATAACCCTGTTTTACTGTAAGAGTGAATTCATTATAAGCGTGTTCACTATAACCCTGTTCTACTGTAAGAGTGAATTCATTATAAGCGTGTTCACTATAACCCTGTTTTACTGTAACTATATCATACTATCTGTATCATGACAATTAAATCACACGAGTTAAAATGGTAATTACAAGTAGTTTTGTGACTGTTAATACCGATTTAACAGTCACCAACTGAATTTTAATGCGGAACCGGTAAAGTGGATGTTTTCAACCATTAAATCAGCTTTAATGGTTGCAAATAACAATGAGAACTTAGCTAACCCTATTCTGATGCAATTTATGCATTTTGCTTGGTCTTATTTCATTGAGCGTTGGTTGCTTTTTCATACTATGTAAATGCCACAAAATGTTTATGCTTGACATTATGGTTTTTTTTTTGCATCATTCTATTATGAAATCCCAGTTGAAACCTTTCTGTTTCATTAATACTCATTTAACTGCTTGAAACCCCATTGCATTAGCCAATCAAAATGCGGATTACAAAACAGTTGCATCAGAATTGATAATTTATGTTGAACAGCATATGGTCCTTGGCATATCAACAGAAATTAAAATCACATTACTGGATTCAATATGAATTCTGTGGTTTTATCTTTATTCATGGTGCACAAATTTTTGCTGAGCAAAACTACAAAATCTAGAAATCAGCAAAGTGCAGTATTTGTATGTAAAGAATAAAGAGTAGCTGAACATAAAAACAAAATTGTGTTTTGAGGTTAGACCATTAAGTCTGAGACACAGTATTGAAAAATTGTTGTGGTGAACAGAAAGGGCTGTGTTTTATATGTCATAACCAAAAGACCCATGACTTTCACTTATAATGCTTTGCACTTGGCAAAGGAACAGTCACTACTCATGTGGTCTTCAGTTAGACACGATGCCAGGACTGAGAATCGATTCCAGGGCCGCTGTGAAGCTAGTTCCCTCATCACTAGGCTAAAGCAACTTGGAAAATTGTAGTAAAATTAAAAGCAAGAAATATAAAAACAATTTAAAGCTTGCACAGCTTAGCAGTTTTTTCTACAGGCTTGGCTGGAGGGAATATGGAGGGGGAGGAATGTCTATGTGTCCACTTTCTGGCTCGGGGGTTACACAGTCATACACCTGCTCCTCTAACAGAGCATTTGTCTGGTCATCCTCATACACTGGGTATCGTCGTAAACAATTCAATGCTGTAGCAAACACACCCATGCCACCTGCTGCTGCCATTAAGTAAAAACTGATGTCAAATGTGACGGTCACTTTACTCCCTGTGTGAAGTTTTGTCATTTTCTGGAGAAACAGCACCTCTGACACAAGCCAGTAACAAAACAGGTCTATAATCACACACAGAATCACTGAAATAGAACAAAGTTATGTATTATAATCACACACAGAATCACTGAAATAGAACAAAGTTATGTATTATAATCACACACAGAATCACTGAAATAGAACAAAATCATGTATCATAATCACACACAGAATCACTGAAATAGAACAAAGTCATGTATCATAATCACACACAGAATCACTGAAATAGAACAAAATCATGTATCATAATCACACACAGAATCACTGAAATAGAACAAAGTCATGTATCATAATCACACACAGAATCACTGAAATAGAACAAAGTCATGTATCATAATCACACACAGAATCACTGAAATAGAACACAGTCGTGTATTATAATCACACACAGAATCACTGAAATAGAACAAAATCATGTATTATAATCACACACAGAATCACTGAAATAGAACAAAGTTATGTATTATAATCACACACAGAATCACTGAAATAGAACAAAATCATGTATCATAATCACACACAGAATCACTGAAATAGAACAAAGTCGTGTATCATAATCACACACAGAATCACTGAAATAGAACAAAATCATGTATCATAATCACACACAGAATCACTGAAATAGAACAAAGTTATGTATCATAATCACACACAGAATCACTGAAATAGAACAAAGTTATGTATCATAATCACACACAGAATCACTGAAATAGAACAAAATCATGTATTATAATCACACTGAAATAGAACAAAATCATGTATTATAATCACACTGAAATAGAACAAAGTTATGTATTATAATCACACACAGAATCACTGAAATAGAACAAAGTCATGTATTATAATCACACTGAAATAGAACAAAGTCATGTATCATAATCACACACAGAATCACTGAAATAGAACAAAGTCGTGTATTATAATCACACTGAAATAGAACAAAGTCATGTATTATAATCACACACAGAATCA
This sequence comes from Ostrea edulis, assembly GCF_947568905.1. Lineage (NCBI taxonomy): Eukaryota > Metazoa > Mollusca > Bivalvia > Ostreida > Ostreidae > Ostrea > Ostrea edulis. The sequence continues at coordinate 58,841,116 of NC_079172.1, forward strand.
CTGAAATAGAACAAAGTCATGTATCATAATCACACACAGAATCACTGAAATAGAACAAAATCATGTATTATAATCACACTGAAATAGAACAAAGTTATGTATTATAATCACACAGAATCACTGAAATAGAACAAAGTCATGTATTATAATCACACTGAAATAGAACAAAGTCATGTATCATAATCACACACAGAATCACTGAAATAGAACAAAGTCGTGTATTATAATCACACTGAAATAGAACAAAGTCATGTATTATAATCACACACAGAATCACTGAAATAGAACAAAATCATGTATCATAATCACACACAGAATCACTGAAATAGAACAAAATCATGTATCATAATCACACACAGAATCACTGAAATAGAACAAAGTCATGTATCATAATCACACACAGAATCACTGAAATAGAACAAAGTCATGTATCATAATCACACACAGAATCACTGAAATAGAACAAAATCATGTATCATAATCACACACAGAATCACTGAAATAGAACAAAGTCATGTATCATAATCACACACAGAATCACTGAAATAGAACAAAATCATGTATCATAATCACACACAGAATCACTGAAATAGAACAAAGTCATGTATCATAATCACACTGAAATAGAACAAAGTCATGTATCATAATCACACACAGAATCACTGAAATAGAACAAAGTCATGTATCATAATCACACACAGAATCACTGAAATAGAACAAAATCATGTATCATAATCACACACAGAATCACTGAAATAGAACAAAGTTATGTATTATAATCACACACAGAATCACTGAAATAGAACAAAGTCATGTATTATAATCACACACAGAATCACTGAAATAGAACAAAGTCATGTATCATAATCACACACAGAATCACTGAAATAGAACAAAGTCATGTATTATAATCACACACAGAATCACTGAAATAGAACAAAATCATGTATCATAATCACACACAGAATCACTGAAATAGAACAAAATCCTGTATCATAATCACACACAGAATCACTGAAATAGAACAAAGTCATGTATCATAATCACACACAGAATCACTGAAATAGAACAAAGTCATGTATCATAATCACACACAGAATCACTGAAATAGAACAAAGTTATGTATCATAATCACACACAGAATCACTGAAATAGAACAAAGTCATGTATCATAATCACACACAGAATCACTGAAATAGAACAAAGTCATGTATCATAATCACACACAGAATCACTGAAATAGAACAAAGTCATGTATCATAATCACACACAGAATCACTGAAATAGAACAAAGTTATGTATTATAATCACACACAGAATCACTGAAATAGAACAAAATCATGTATCATAATCACACTGAAATAGAACAAAATCATGTATCATAATCACACTGAAATAGAACAAAGTTATGTATTATAATCACACACAGAATCACTGAAATAGAACAAAATCATGTATCATAATCACACACAGAATCACTGAAATAGAACAAAGTCATGTATCATAATCACACACAGAATCACTGAAATAGAACAAAATCATGTATCATAATCACACACAGAATCACTGAAATAGAACAAAGTCATGTATTATAATCACACACAGAATCACTGAAATAGAACAAAATCATGTATCATAATCACACACAGAATCACTGAAATAGAACACAGTCATGTATCATAATCACACACAGAATCACTGAAATAGAACAAAGTTATGTATCATAATCACACACAGAATCACTGAAATAGAACAAAATCATGTATCATAATCACACACAGAATCACTGAAATAGAACAAAGTCATGTATTATAATCACACACAGAATCACTGAAATAGAACAAAGTCGTGTATCATAATCACACACAGAATCACTGAAATAGAACAAAATCATGTATCATAATCACACACAGAATCACTGAAATAGAACAAAGTCGTGTATTATAATCACACTGAAATAGAACAAAGTCATGTATTATAATCACACACAGAATCACTGAAATAGAACAAAGTCATGTATCATAATCACACACAGAATCACTGAAATAGAACAAAATCATGTATCATAATCACACACAGAATCACTGAAATAGAACAAAGTCATGTATCATAATCACACACAGAATCACTGAAATAGAACAAAGTCGTGTATTATAATCACACACAGAATCACTGAAATAGAACAAAATCATGTATCATAATCACACACAGAATCACTGAAATAGAACAAAATCATGTATCATAATCACACACAGAATCACTGAAATAGAACAAAGTCATGTATTATAATCACACACAGAATCACTGAAATAGAACAAAGTCGTGTATCATAATCACACACAGAATCACTGAAATAGAACAAAATCATGTATCATAATCACACACAGAATCACTGAAATAGAACAAAGTCATGTATCATAATCACACACAGAATCACTGAAATAGAACAAAATCATGTATTATAATCACACACAGAATCACTGAAATAGAACAAAGTCATGTATTATAATCACACTGAAATAGAACAAAGTCATGTATTATAATCACACACAGAATCACTGAAATAGAACAAAGTCGTGTATTATAATCACACTGAAATAGAACAAAGTCATGTATTATAATCACACACAGAATCACTGAAATAGAACAAAGTCATGTATCATAATCACACACAGAATCACTGAAATAGAACAAAGTCGTGTATCATAATCACACACAGAATCACTGAAATAGAACAAAATCATGTATCATAATCACACTGAAATAGAACAAAGTCATGTATCATAATCACACACAGAATCACTGAAATAGAACACAGTCGTGTATCATAATCACACACAGAATCACTGAAATAGAACAAAATCATGTATCATAATCACACACAGAATCACTGAAATAGAACAAAGTCATGTATCATAATCACACACAGAATCACTGAAATAGAACAAAGTCATGTATCATAATCACACACAGAATCACTGAAATAGAACAAAGTCATGTATCATAATCACACACAGAATCACTGAAATAGAACAAAATCATGTATTATAATCACACTGAAATAGAACAAAATCATGTATCATAATCACACACAGAATCACTGAAATAGAACAAAATCATGTATCATAATCACACACAGAATCACTGAAATAGAACACAGTCATGTATTATAATCACACACAGAATCACTGAAATAGAACAAAGTCGTGTATCATAATCACACACAGAATCACTGAAATAGAACAAAGTCATGTATTATAATCACACACAGAATCACTGAAATAGAACAAAGTCATGTATCATAATCACACACAGAATCACTGAAATAGAACAAAGTTATGTATCATAATCACACTGAAATAGAACAAAATCATGTATTATAATCACACACAGAATCACTGAAATAGAACAAAGTCATGTATTATAATCACACACAGAATCACTGAAATAGAACAAAGTCATGTATCATAATCACACACAGAATCACTGAAATAGAACAAAGTTATGTATCATAATCACACACAGAATCACTGAAATAGAACAAAATCATGTATTATAATCACACACAGAATCACTGAAATAGAACAAAGTCATGTATCATAATCACACACAGAATCACTGAAATAGAACAAAATCATGTATCATAATCACACACAGAATCACTGAAATAGAACAAAATCATGTATCATAATCACACACAGAATCACTGAAATAGAACAAAGTCGTGTATTATAATCACACTGAAATAGAACAAAGTCATGTATCATAATCACACACAGAATCACTGAAATAGAACAAAGTCGTGTATTATAATCACACATAGAATCACTGAAATAGAACAAAATCATGTATCATAATCACACACAGAATCACTGAAATAGAACAAAGTCATGTATCATAATCACACACAGAATCACTGAAATAGAACAAAGTCATGTATCATAATCACACACAGAATCACTGAAATAGAACAAAATCATGTATCATAATCACACACAGAATCACTGAAATAGAACAAAGTCATGTATCATAATCACACACAGAATCACTGAAATAGAACAAAATCATGTATCATAATCACACACAGAATCACTGAAATAGAACAAAGTCATGTATCATAATCACACACAGAATCACTGAAATAGAACAAAGTCATGTATCATAATCACACACAGAATCACTGATATAGAACAAAGTCATGTATCATAATCACACACAGAATCACTGAAATAGAACAAAGTCATGTATCATAACCACACACAGAATCACTGAAATAGAACAAAATCATGTATCATAATCACACACAGAATCACTGAAATAGAACAAAGTCATGTATCATAATCACACTGAAATAGAACAAAGTCATGTATTATAATCACACACAGAATCACTGAAATAGAACAAAATCATGTATCATAATCACACACAGAATCACTGAAATAGAACAAAGTCATGTATCATAATCACACACAGAATCACTGAAATAGAACAAAGTCATGTATTATAATCACACTGAAATAGAACAAAGTCATGTATTATAATCACACTGAAATAGAACAAAATCATGTATTATAATCACACACAGAATCACTGAAATAGAACAAAATCATGTATCATAATCACACACAGAATCACTGAAATAGAACAAAATCATGTATCATAATCACACACAGAATCACTGAAATAGAACAAAATCATGTATTATAATCACACACAGAATCACTGAAATAGAACACAGTCATGTATCATAATCACACACAGAATCACTGAAATAGAACAAAATCATGTATTATAATCACACACAGAATCACTGAAATAGAACAAAATCATGTATCATAATCACACACAGAATCACTGAAATAGAACACAGTCATGTATCATAATCACACACAGAATCACTGAAATAGAACAAAGTCATGTATTATAATCACACACAGAATCACTGAAATAGAACAAAATCATGTATCATAATCACACACAGAATCACTGAAATAGAACAAAGTCGTGTATCATAATCACACACAGAATCACTGAAATAGAACAAAATCATGTATCATAATCACACTGAAATAGAACAAAATCATGTATCATAATCACACACAGAATCACTGAAATAGAACAAAATCATGTATCATAATCACACACAGAATCACTGAAATAGAACAAAGTCGTGTATCATAATCACACACAGAATCACTGAAATAGAACAAAATCATGTATCATAATCACACTGAAATAGAACAAAATCATGTATCATAATCACACACAGAATCACTGAAATAGAACAAAATCATGTATCATAATCACACACAGAATCACTGAAATAGAACAAAGTCATGTATCATAATCACACACAGAATCACTGAAATAGAACAAAGTTATGTATCATAATCACACACAGAATCACTGAAATAGAACAAAATCATGTATCATAATCACACTGAAATAGAACAAAATCATGTATCATAATCACACACAGAATCACTGAAATAGAACAAAGTCATGTATTTATATCCATAATGTGCTTCTAATTGGTTAATAGAATACTGTTTCTAATCATTGATTTAATATTCAAACTCTGTCATAGTACTTAATAGATATTTATACACCTTTTCATACAATGACCAAAATTTACCTGCAATGACACTTAGTATGGCATTTCTGTGGAGGATTCTCAGTGAACGCTGAGTGGGACCCACAAGGTCGAGAATAAAGGCACACAGCGTACACAGCAAAGCCAGAAAACTAAAGGCAATGATGGTTTTCATCAGACTCACTGCTTTATGGGTAACACAGTTGTCCATTGCTGAAAATACAGTGTAATTAATTCACTCTGTTTCATTAACCATAACACACAGTAGATTCTTAATTAATGATTCCTAAACTTCATTGCTTTCTGGCTGGTCCTTTTTCTTACATGTGTATTCTTAATTGTTTGTTGTTTACTTGAAAAAGTGAAGACAATGAACAGGGATCAGTATCTTAAACCCTATAAGAATACAAAATTGAGAGTAGGGCAAACACAGACCCCCGAAAACACCAGAGGTGGGATCAGGTGCTTATGAAGAGTAAGCACACCCTGTTGACCGTTCACACGATACATATTGCAAATACAGATTTTCACTATCATATCACTACAGTTGAATTTGAGAAGTTGGATCTTTTAAAATTCATGACAGCTACAAATCACAACAGGTCATCTGAATATAAAAATCAGTATTGCCTACTCTTCTTCACAGAAGACAAAATTCAAATACTTTTTGTTCCCCTAAATATTGCTCAGTCCATGCTATTAATTTGGATAAAATTTGGCCTAGCAGTATTTTGAGAAGTTGAAAATTGCCAAATCTTAATGCATTTATGACACAGAAGAACAGTTCACAATAAAACTCATAATAAAATAAGAAATGATCATTGCTTACTGCTGGACGCATCACCTCCATACTGGTACAGTATATGGGTCACAGCATTGCCATTTGGACAGTTTAAGTCATATGTCCCCAAAAAATGACCCGAATAGAAAAACTGATAAGCTCCTAAGTGATCAAGAGGAACACAATTTCTCAATCGACAGCCTCCACCATGTAACGAAATCCATCGAGGTTCTGCGAGGGATGTACACATGATCACTATGGATACCATGCTGCAGAGCGCAGACCAGAAGTTTTTCTCTTTCAGTTTCTGTCGACTGATTCTACGTGAGGAGGATCGATGTCGACTCCGAGTTCTACTTCTGTGCGACTCTCTCCCACTACTACGACTTCTGTTGGATCTCGGCATGATTTCACACTTTCTCCTTCACTTAGAAAGGCAAAATACATCATTATTATTATCACTATGCTATAATAAGTACACTAAAATAATACTTTTATACTAGATGTCTCAAAAAACATAAAGATGGCCAACATTTTTACAGATGCTCTGCTCATACTGAAAGTTTGGGGCATGTATATTATTACATCAAGCTTCACACTGTATCAACAGAGTATTGTCACACCTACAATATCAAATTGCTTATCATGCCAATTCTTACAGGGGCATTATTTCATTATTTGCCAAAGTCATATTTGCTGATTTTTCACAAAATGACTAAAACAACTTTACAGTGCATGTTCATAAAAATCACCACCGACACATTAAAATTCATACATCTTGCAATCTTGAAATTAGAATATTTTTGTTCATAAAGAAACAATTGCTGAAAAATTATTGTAAATAAGTAAACAATTCACTGTGGAATTTTTTCTACAAAATTTGACTGGAGGTCAAAATTGTTTTTGCTTTTCTTTCTCTGTCAGATTAATTTTTCTTCATTTTTTTAATGTAGTGCAGCATTTTAATCATGGTTAGAATTAAAAAGGCTTTATGTCCTAGTTGACAGCTGTCTGGATTTAAAAAAGAAATTTAAGGAACTAGATTGATCTTCAATTGTAATATCATACATGTAGGTTTTTGCTATTTTTTTTTATACTATAAAATTAAACTTTGTGCAGATAGAAATAAATCTTTCAGAAGAATTTTATTCACTGAATAAAATATTTTAAAAAAACTAGTAAAGCACTGGTAGTGCAAAAGTTTACATTTTCCAATGATAATTACATGTATCTATGAAAGAAAAATGTTGTCAAGGGCAATAACTCCAAATATGCTGGTATCTTCTCTACTGTATGTCTATTATACAATGATTTTCCTAATATCCACAATTAATTTTTACATGTTTATGAATTAGCAGTTTTTGTAAACTGTTGATATTAAAAATTTGCCAATTTAATAAGTTTTTATCTATTTTTATTATTCTGATTTACCAACATACATGTGTCATTTTCTGATGTTGACCTATACTTCTGTTTTTGTATGCCTGACATCTTAAAAAAGGTGGCTACATACACACTTTCTTTGGTTATAAATTAAATCAAACTATATTGAATGGAAATTAATACAGTTTTTCCACTTTCAACCATTAATATTGATAAGTCACAACAGGAAGGAGCTACCTTAACCACAGAAAGTTTATTCAGGTCTAAGTTCAGGTCAAATACTTTTTGGTCTCACGATGATTGTGTAAATATAGTCATATCAGCAGTGTGCTCAATACATGAAAATCACACACATATCAAAATTATTTATCTAAGAAATGATTCGATGTATACAAGATTCAAAACAAACTTAAGTATAATTGTCTTCTCAGCCATGATATTTGCTTAAATCTCAAGGTTGGTTTGAGTACTTCATATTGCCATGATCTCAATGGGTTAAGTACACAGAATTTAAATAAAAAATTTTTGTTTGCCTCCCTGAACAGTTTAACCCCCTACCTCGGTTTTGCCGTATTAAAACAAAAAGGGCATAGTTATTTCCCTTGATACCCACCTTCATAGAATTTATTTCTAGCCTGTTACACTAAATTTAGAGGAAGGCAGTGCAATTTACAGACACCCAAGGCCGAACATCTAAAGGTGATTTACAGAGAGGACACCCACATTCACTGAATCAAACTTCAATCTTCATAAAATAGTGAAATAGCATATGTTATCTAATATTATGTCCTTACAAATATGTTACAGAATGAATTATTACATGATTAATTTTTCATTATTCATATTTCAGAAAGGAACTGTAAGCCATTCCATCCCATTCATATTCACAGAGATAAATTAATGGAGAGAGGAGTGTGAATTTACTCTAAATTGGTAAATAACAATCTATTACATAAAATTCTAGTTTTGAAATTACTGTTTTAAATAGTAACTCATGTAAATGATAAAGAGAGTACTAAATAATTGTATCTATTTTAAATCATCCTCAATAAATTGGATAGAATCAAATAAACCACCATGTTCTGGTGACATATGGGAGGGTTCCACAGTCATTACTTGGTGGTAACCCCAATTTCCACCCACAGCCACTCGAGCAATCATGATTTCCCACCCACATGAGCCATCATGATTTCCCACCCACACCATCTTCGCTAGCCAAGGGTTTTGGGTCCACTCCGTTTGAGGCAATATGATCACGCGTTTGTCCTTTTCCGTAACCAGCAAGAAGACTTGGACGTGAATCAGCACAAGAATTGAGAATCAAATTGATACATTTCTTCACCAGAAGTGTGCCTGTGGATGAGGTTAAAAGGCCTGAACTGAATCCCTGTATAATGTGTAATTTAGATTTTCACCGTAGTTTGGTTTTGTAATCATTAACGTCTTATTCACTCTAATAAATAAACATATCTTAGATGTATTTGAAAGCTTATGTTTCATATTGTAACGTACAACTGTGATGTCATAGTTGCATTTGTGTACACATGGCAATAGACTCTGATGGCGTTGATCCACATACATGTACGAGGTTCACTTGCGGTTACGGAAATAGCCGAGTAGTTACGATTGCGCTTGAGATCCTAAGTGGAGTGGACCCAAAACCCTTGGCTAGTGAAGATGTACCCACACAAGTCATCATGATTTCCAGTGAACAAAGTCCTACAAGTCAAACCTTTAACCACATATATGTCTTAGCTTTATCTATCTGTTGTGTGTGTTTATAAATCTTTTACATCAAACTTGCATCAATGTTCGCTTCATAGACGCATTGAATCCAGTAACGACCAATTTCACGGCTACACTGGCCTGTAAAAGTTTGAAATCGATAGATTTTATAGACAGACAGATGTTGTTGTTTTTAACAAGCTTAATGTTACAAGGCAGGAGCATTAAGTCCCTCTACCCAAGAGAGGGATTTGTGGTCAATGACAAAAAGTTTTACAGAACACAGACATTGTCACAAATTTGTTGAATTTTAAAGTACTCAATGCTCCCATTGGCTTTTTAGGTCTACATGACTGTAAAAGGCATACTTACAAGCTGTTTGACAACTGTGATTTAACATTAACTTCTATTTCTTCCTGTTACTGTTGACATTGTTGTGCATCGGGTAAATTGATAGAAAGTGGTAAAAGTAGTACTGCCTGCTGTAGACCGAAAGTTCCGGTCGGATTGCGAATACAAAGGTCCATGAAAATATAAAAATCTAATCTACATTTCACTTTATTCTTTCTGTTAAATTACATTGCAATGTTTGTATTACCACAAAAGTGTGTGTGTGTGTGTGTGTGTGGGGGGGGAACAACAAAAATCCCCAATTTATAATATTTTCTGTCGTACTACATTTACCGCATGCCCCTTGAAAATGGCGGCTGTTAAAGAAACCAAAACATCACAGGCACCACATCTTGTCGAAGAATTAGAAGCTTCTTTTCAGGTAAACATAAACACTAAGTAATTATTTGTTTTGGAACCACAGGTAAACGTACACAGTTTAAGACTCCCCATCATGGCCTCAAAACTTAGAATAAAGAGAATCGCTGATCCGGCTGAGGCCTAGTTAGAATAATCTAACTGTGTCTCGGGACAGGCCCTCACCACAGTTAGAATACCTCCCATATACCCGTAATGTAGCAGAAAATTGCGGAATCGCTCCAAAACGATTTTAAACTTATCAAAGAATAAACGCGTACATTTAAAGTTAAATTTATATACAACTAACCTCATTGGTAATTTGTAAGTCCTTAACACTGTAAAAAATCGTATAATAATATTGTAAACTCAACACTTTGAAATGTCACTTTTCTCGATTCGAACTGACTGCCATTTTACCGGAAACTGCCATCGGAACACCCTGCTGCATGCTGTTTTCCAAAAACGAACGCTTACCTAATTTGCAAATAAGAACGGCCCAAGTGGGTCGTTAAGATAACTTTCCAAATGCATATGAGTGATGTGTTACATAATTTTACCGAAACATGCACTGTGTGCAATTTTCATTTTGCTACATTGCAGGTATATAGGACGCATTCTATCGTTAAATCGGGTCCGTAGGACATTATCATTTTAACGATAGAACATTCTATCTAGCTGAGGCCATGAGACCACAGTATTCTTTGGACTCAGCAAGATGAGACATTATAAACTGATGTCACATGTTGTGGCAGGCATCCACTATTTTGAAGTGAGAGTGGTGGGGCTCTAGATGAGACATTATAAACTGATGTCACATGTTGTGGCAGGCGTCCACTATTTTGAAGTGAGAGTGGTGGGGCTCTAGATGAGACATTATAAACTGATGTCACATGTTGTGGCAGGCGTCCACTATTTTGAAGTGAGAGTGGTGGGGCACTAGATGAGACATTATAAACTGATGTCACATGTTGTGGCAGGCGTCCACTATTTTGAAGTGAGAGTGGTGGGGCTCTAGATGAGACATTATAAACTGATGTCACATGTTGTGGCAGGCGTCCACTATTTTGAAGTGAGAGTGGTGGGGCTCTAGATGAGACATTATAAACTGATGTCACATGTTGTGGCAGGCGTCCACTATTTTGAAGTGAGAGTGGTGGGGCTCTAGATGAGACATTATAAACTGATGTCACATGTTGTGGCAGGCGTCCACTATTTTGAAGTGAGAGTGGTGGGGCTCTAGATGAGACATTATAAACTGATGTCACATGTTGTGGCAGGCGTCCACTATTTTGAAGTGAGAGTGGTGGGGCTCTGGATTAGACTGAGACTCTTACAGGTTGGGAACACTTCCACTATAGTGAGATCTAGCTAAAACGCGATTATTCCTCTTTTAGCGAGAAAGTAAACATTACCATACACAGGTGTTTTGGTGTCTTTATTGAAAATAATGGCAAATTCCGTGTAATACAGTACGTCTCTTTACTTCATAGAACCCCAGAAATACCACATAGAACCCCAGAAATGCCCCAAATAACTCGATAAAATAAATGTTAAATGTTTATACAGGTGTATAAAACGTATTTCATCCTCTAATATGATTACGGTGTGACCGTTGGGGCGAGCGCAGCATATCTGAATACATTTTCAAAAAATTTATATTGAAAACAAGGAAAACTGATCTGGTTCACTGTCAATACGTAGGATTACTGTCTTGCTCTTCTTGCCAATGTAGGAACCAGTTTAGCGGGAAATGCAACGAGCGTGTTGTGACGTAGCCTGGTAGTTGTGACGTGACTGTTTACATTTCTTTAGACAATATTTTAAAAAGAAAGGGGGAAGAATATGATTGTCATCCTTTCCTTTCAAATAAGAAAAGTTTGTAATACTTCAAAGATTTTTTTTATTTTTATTTTACGAATCGAACCATCCGCCATTTTGTACGAGGGACTCTGGGATTGGCGTCAAAAAAAATTTCTTGTTAGAGGTTGAGATTTAGCTCGGATTATTTCCCGCGCTCTAGTCATTAGAGCTTGCAGTACGAGCCAGCGCTGTGCGCTGGCTCGCTGCGCTCGCTATTAACTGTTTGCTGTGGCTTCATGGTAAGAGCATTCACTCTGTGACTAATAGGTTGTGGATACAAGCCCTACTACTTTGACCGCCGCCAACTTGAGACACAAAACCATGTAGTGATTTTCCCAATGGCAAAAGTCCACTATTTTGAAGTGAGAGTGGTGGGGCTCTAGATGAGACATTATAAACTGATGTCACATGTTGTGGCAGGCGTCCACTGTTTTGAAGTGAGGGTGTTGGGGCTCTGGATGAGACATTATAAACTGAATCAAGTGTCCCATATTGTGGCAGGTCACAGTCCACGATTTTGAAGTGAGAGTGGTGGGGCTATGGATGAGACATTATAAACTGATGTCACATGTTGTGGCAGGCGTTGGCACAATAAACAACCTTGAGTGCCATGCAAACTTTGTGACAGATACAGGTGTCAAATAAACAATCAAACATTTTCTACCAAAGTTTTACAGTAAATAAAACCACTGAGAACCGGCTGGTATACTTTGCAATGCTTCGAATATTTACCAATTTCAGTTTTTAAAAGGTGTGCAGAAATTTTAAGTTACTTCACTGATTGGAAAGTTTAAATACTTTTGCAGTTCATAACCTTTCCTGAGTTGATTAAAAATGATAATTCAATATTCTGCAGTTGCAGAAAAAGGCCTAACTTGGTCAGTATTTTGTCATTTTACCCTTTCCTCATATGTCTTGGCAGTGATCTGTAGAGCTCCTGTATATCATATAATTAATATAGAAAGCTTGCCACTCCTGGGTTATTTCATGTGAAAGCATGATGGGGTTTATATATTATTTCTAGCCATGTGATTCTCATTGTCTCTGATTCTCTGTATAGGGTTGTTAACAGTTATCTTCAAATAAGAAATTGTGGGTGATGAAATACTATGCAATTTTAGGCCACAAATTATTTTTCAAGATGTGCAATTTATTTTGTGAATTATAAACAAATCTTCAAAATTACTGAAAAAAATTATCTACAGCAAAATTATCTAGAATTATGGAAATTGATCATTTGATCTGACTCCAATCTTAACAATACAATTACATCTTATGTTGATTTTTATTGCAGAACTGTATAGACAGCTTAATATCTCAGGAGTATTTCAATGTGCAGGACTCAGATGAAATTAAAACAGGTAAAGATGTCAAGATGGACAATTTCTTTATGTAGAGTTTTGTGTATCATGTGTATATACTCAATGTTAGTTTTGTTATTAGACGAGACATAAAAGTAAAATGTAGGTCACCTTAATAAATCATGTGACTTGATGGCAATTTGAACCAAAAGGACTAGCCCCAATCCATAAAACTAGTTAAAATTGGATCATGGATTGGTCAATGTTATGAATAATTCTCTTTTTTTTTTCGCTCGTCAAAGACAGGATGTATTATGGTATGGCGTCATCCGTCTGTGTGTCCAGACCTTGTGGGCAGAACACAGACCAAACTGTAAGCTCCAGGATCTTACAACTTGGTACATTTGGTCACCATGATGAAAGGAAGATGTCTATTATTTTTCAAGGTCAAAGTCACAGTATCACTTAGTAGGAAAACCTTGTAGGCAGTATACAGACCGAACTGTTGGGGCTAGGACCGTCAAACTTTGTACACAAACACTTTATGCCAAGTGGAGGATGTCTATTGTTTCTTAAGGTCAAAGGTCAAGGTCATAGTAGCAGGATACAGACCGATTCGTTGAAACAAGGACCATCAAACTTGGTACACATAAATCTTATGCCAAGTGAAAATATTACACAGAGAGTACATGATTTGTCTTGTTTTTATGATGCAAAGAAAGTATGTCACACCCTGATGATTGCTGATACTACTTGAAGCCAAGTTCTACAACTCATGGTGTAAGAAAAACACCCTATATTAGCTTTTCATGGGTGTATTATGTACCATTGGTGGTACTCTTGTTAAAAAGGTGATTGATACCTTGTTTTATTGGGCTGTCCATTTGCATGTAGGCCCTCTTGTTACTGATTATTATGCCCATATTGTTGTAGAATTTTGATTTCTGGGTCCAGAGCAGTGTTATCTACAAGTTTTACAGTGCAGTGTGTTTGAAATTTCTAAAGATCTTCTGAAGAATTAATCATTTATTAGGGTATTATTTGTGTGTTTAATATGAATGCATTGCCTTATGTAATATAGATTTCAGTTGGTTCACACCAGGGGGACAGAGTGGGGCCACAATTGGGTTCAAAGGTTTTACATAGGATATTTTTATAAGGTATATTCTTCTCAAGAACTACAAGGATACGATTTGTCAATGTGCAAGCATCCTCAGGAAGTGCACATTCATGTCATGACACCTGGACCAAAGTCAACTATGAAAACACTTTGAAAAGGTTCTCAAGTTCAGCCACAATCTTACAATTTTCAAAGTGATATACAAGCATCTTTGTGTGGTTTCACACCATGACCATTGACTTGCTGGTCGGACCTTAAAATGGAGCATAATTGGAATTTGATATTATACATTAGAAAATGCAGAGCTCGTGTATGCTAACATTAACCCATGGGCTTTTTGTATATTTAATGTGACATACATAGTACATGTATTAGTCCTCTCTACAAATAGTATTTAGGTCTGGTTCTACTTACTGTGCAAAAGTGGAAAGCAATAAATGAAGGATATAAAAGATATTTTAGATTTCTTTAGGCTAGGATTTGTAGGATTTACTCAGCAAGACTGACATACATTTTTACTATTTTTCAGGAATGGAATTAAGTTTACAGAAGTTTCTGGAGCTAGCAAGGAAGACAGAGGCCTTCTTTCTGCAAAAGCGTTTAATACTTTCCAAACAAAAACCAGAACAGTTCGTTAAAGATGTAAGTTTTAAACTCACTTGTACTAAGATTTCCAAATTTATGATGATATTGTTTGTGTTTCTGTTCATCATTAACTTTGATTCGTTTTCCATAGCCAAATCACCTTTTGGAATTTTTTTAACCTTGTGATTGTGGCAGGATTCAAACTATGCTCAATCTGTTATCATTATTGGAGAAATACAAAAGATATGGAATAAAAAATTCTGAGAACTTGTTGAATAATACAACATTTAACAATAGCAATTCCCATCTCCTTCTAGTGCTCAAATCAGTACATTGTATTTTAATTTTAAAGCTGTTTAGCTTCATGGGGATCAGTTTTACCATCGATAATTGAAATTCTGATTTTCAATTAAATATGAAAAATGATCAAACATTACATGTAACATCTATCACAATATATAATCCAAGGTACATTATGCATATTAACATTGGCAAAACATATTTTAACTTTGAAATAAAATAAAATGTAAAAGGTATTTTAGGTTTACTGGTATTTGGATTTTACCATTACTTATCACACAGTAGCAAATTCTTTCAAAATTTTAAGTTAATTGAATTTTTTTAAAGAAATAATACATATAAGGCTAAGGATCTTATGCTGAATTATAAATCAATCTTTAAACTCATGAGCATGTTCGTTAGGACCCCATTATATGGCAGGTGCCCAATAGTAACCACTCTGTACGTCTGTCAGCACTATCTATGACACACAATAACGTAATAAGTTTCCCTGGGAAAATTTTCTTAAATTTTATACATAATATTTGGATAAGGCAGCATGAGCAGAGGAAGACCCTTTCAATTTGCAGATATATTGACTGTTGTTACAGAGTTATGGGACATAGCATGTTTTAATATCAGTAAGGAAATAGCACTTTCTATGGCATGCAGTAACTTGAGATTACTTGAAAAGATTTTCATAGCACCTGGTATTTGATAAAAGGTAATGCTTGGATTAGAAAGAGGAAGACTCCTTTTGATTTTCAAATTTACCAGCTTTTTTAGGTCACCTGAGTTTACTCAAGTTACCTATTGCAATTGATTGTTGTCCGTCGACTTGCAACATACGTTAACAATTGAACATTTTTAACTTCTTGATAACTACTATTCCATTTCTTTTCAAATTTGGTATGAAGCATCTTTTGGACAAGGGGGACATAAATTGTAAATTTGAGGATCCCAGCACCCCTGGGCTCTGGCAAAACTGCCCAAAATTGACCAATTTTCAAAAATCTTTTCGTTAAGAATCGCACACGTGTAAGAAAAACTAAACGCATAGAAATGTTGAGCAGGAAGGCTTCTACCAAAATTGTAAATTTCATGATCACAGGCATAGGAGTTCTGACCCCAGGGTGGGACTAAACTTTGTACAGTGAAACTTCTCTAAACCGGCCGGCTCTCGGACCGGAAAAAACGGTCGGTTTGGAGGGGTGGCCGGTATACCGAGAATTTAGCAATTATAGATGTTTTATCTCAATATTCACAAAGTAGGTACTGTTCACTTTGATCTGGTGATCTATGATCAATTATTGGTGGATATTAAATTAGTCCGCTTGTACCTAAAGATAATTATGAACTACAAGAAATATTCTTGCTGAAATCATCTAATTTTAAACTGAAAATCTATAACAGGATACATAAAGAGAACACAGAGGCCTATTATTGGAATTCCTCTTACCTATAAAAACTATGTTTACATTCATCGCTTATGTCATTAACAATTTTGTTTTGACATTTTTAAAAAGTACAGTTATCTGTAGTAAATATGAAATTGTAATTTGAATATTTCTTTGGAATTTTAAGTCTATGGAAACCAAGAAAATTAATCTATCTTTTAATAATTATCATTAACAGTCATGGGTTTGTTCTTTATTAACTACTGCTTATATCCATATGATAGTATGGTGAAACAATATGATACTGTATTCTTTTATTATGTTCCTAACTGGGTTTTTTTCCACATGTATAGAATTTGGAAGGGTCTCTTGGATTAGCTAAGTGTCAATTAACACCCTTGACAGCACAGGTAAATAGAAATTAAAGAGGCCACTAGTGTTTTTCACACCTCCAGTCCATAATTTCCCACCTGGCCATTGGTCAGTCAATTTGCACAACTGGATGATTTTAATCAACCTCTTGCTGAAATTTTCATGTCTTCAATAAGTGGCCAGTATGTTAAGGGTAAATTACACGTTTGTTCACAAATGTACTTTAAAAAGTGGCCGATGTCCGTTTTTCAGGGGTGGCCGGTTTTGTAAGACTTTCTTTGTAAGGAAATGTTAAGATTTCTGCCGGGACTTTGAAAATCGGCCAATATTCAGGGAGAACCGGTTTTCTGAGGGGCCGGTTTGGAGAAGTTTCACTGTGTATAGTATTTATGTGTAAAACACTTATAAATAACATCTTCTTTAGTGCTATTGATACTAAATAGAAAATAAACAGATATTTATTAAGAGCAGGTAGTCCTTTACCAAAATTGTAAATTTGATGATCCCAGGGTTAGGGGTTTTGGTATTGGGGTGGGGCCAAAATGGTCAGTTATTAAATGTATGAACAATAGACATTTTTAACTTCTTCTTAATAACTGTCATTCCAATTCTTTTCAAATTTGGTATGAAGCATCTTTGGAACAAGAGGGACATAAATTGTAAATTTCAGAATTCCTGCACCCCTGGGGCCTTAGGGGTGGGGCAAAAACTGCCCAAAATTTACCAATTTTCAAAAATCTTCTTCTCTAGAACTGCAGATGTGTAAGAAAAACTAAATGCATAATGATGTAGAGAAGGAAGGCCTCTATCAAAATTATAAATTTCATGATCCCCGGGGTATGGGTTCTGACCCCAGGGTGTTTGCCAAACTTACTATGTGTAAAACACTTAGTATATAGTATTTATGTGTACGTTTCCTGATACTGTATAAAATCTAAATGTATACTTAGGAATAGCAGAAAAGGATGTACAAAATATGGTTACTTTCACAACCCAGGGGTCCAAATTAGTCATATCTATATTATGTAAAACCTTTCATCAGTGTATGCACTTAATTTGAGGGCATTGAATTTTTAAGAACACATCTTCTTTTATACTGTTGCTGAACTTAGATATTCAGAACAGGAAATTTGTACTAGATTTCATAACCCTTGGGAGTAGTGATACTTTTTCACTAGTACTCAGGTGACCGATAAGGCCTGTGGGCCTCTTGTTTTTGTGGGGTTATGGGATTTACTATAAAAAGAATTTCTATACATGTATTAAGACGTTCATTGCAGGACCCATTCTGACTTATCAGTTGTCTATAACTAACTTCCATGATTGTAGGAAAATTCTTTGAAAATCTTCTTCAGAACCACAATAAAATTAACATACAAGATTCCTTATGTAGTATAGGTGGAGAACTATAGCTCTTTGAGAAAATATGGTGACAGATGTGTCCCAATATTTTCTCAAAGCTACAGTTCTGCTGCTGTATGATTGATTGAATATTGTTTAACATCTCTCTCTCGAGAATATTTCGCTCATGGAGATGTCACCACTGCTGCAAAATTTAGGCCTATGCTCGGCACACATGGACTTCGAGCAGGGAGGGATCTTTATCGAGCTGCTCCTGCTGTGACACAGGACCTCGGTTTTTGCGGTCTCATCCGAAGGATCGCCCCATTTAGCTGCCTCTTACGACAAGCAAGGGTGTACTGAGGACCTATTCTAACCCTGATCTTTAATTTTTCTTACATCATACTCTATGTGGCCATGGTGAATCATTATTGGAGTGCATGTTTTTTTTTTTGTTTAGGAAAATAAAACTGTTCAGATGAGTGATATGGCCCTTGGGTCTCTTGTTGCTATTGTTGCCTCATGTCGCACTTTTTCCCTGCACTTTTTTCGTATATTTCTTTGTACATTAAGGCAAAACTTATGTACTTTTGTAGGAAACAGAGGATTTACGAGCAGAACTAGAAAGAAAGGATGTTATGATAAAAAAGCACCAAGAAAGATTGCAAAAATGGCAGGCATTGTTAAATTCAGTAAACAAAGGTCCTGGATCGTTTTATACCTCCCAAACACAACAGCAATTGTCAGGTCCCTCGGGAGCACAGCAATACCCCTCGCACTCTGTCCCCTCAGGAACATTCACAGGAAGTGGGGGAATGCCCGGACAAACTCACATGGGCCTGTCTTCTTCCTCAATGTCAGGGGGACAGTACTCACAGCCCGGACAGCAGCAATCCTCTCATATGATGATGTCTCGACAGGTTCATTCCTCCGGTGTTCATCAGCAACAACCACCTCCTGCTTATCCCCAGGGACCTCTTCAGTATCTGGAACAGAGCATGTCCAATATTGGGATGCCACCCCGGACATAATACAAGGACTGATCATGTTCATGTGTGCTTGTTTTTAAATATTCATTAATGAACACATTTGTAGTCATGTAGTCAATCATGGTGTATATATTATATTTATATCTTGTTTATATGTGCTACATTACAAATTGAGAGAATTGGTAAATACTGTATAATAAATATGGTTTGATATGTTCCATTGTGGTTGATGGTAAAGGTATTACATGTAATCCAAGCTGAAAAAATCCTAAGCACAGTAAAGTTAAAGGGATTTCCTGTATGGCGGTCAAATGGGTTCGATCGCCAGTGGACAGATAGCTCAGTTGGCAGAGCACCTGACTAGAGATTTAGGGGATCCGGGTTCAAATTCCGGTCTGATCTGTTACATTTACTCCCTTCACGTAACATTTTGTATCTCAGACCAGCCCCTGGAACTGAGAGGTGAAAATGCCTGCCAGGGGATAAAGATCTTGGGGGGGGGGGGGGGGGGGGGGGGGGTGGGGGGATGTGGCGGTCAGACTAGTTTGATAGCTGTTGACCAGATAGCTCAGTTTATAGAGCACCTGACTGAAGATTCGCTAATATGTATATGAAATATGATAGCTCAGTTTATAGAGCACCTGACTGAAGATTCGCTAATATGTATATGAAATATGATAGCTCAGTTTATAGAGCACCTGACTGAAGATTCGCTAATATGTATATGAAATATGCTAGCATAAGGGGACACAGTTCATGTCCTCATTTATTTGAAAATATGAAATGAAAATTATTTTCTATTAAAGCAGGATGCTGATGCTGTTTTGGAGTTAAAATTTAAATGGGATGCAAACTCACCCCTCCCTGGATCCAATTATGAGCTTATAATGTAACCCATATGTATAGTACAGTGTCACCTCGTTATATTGCCACCCCTGCATACTGCCATCGAAATGGGTAGAACGAATTTCCGCTTAAAAAATCTCTCGATATGTACATAATTGGTTTGTCTGGTGATTTAAATTATAATATTCAGATACCAAAAATTAAAGCGTTGATATGCCAGTGGAATAGAATACTCACTCCCATTGGTCAAGTCACAGTCACAAAAACGCTGCTTTTACTCAGGTTAAACCATCTGTTTATTACACTACCAAATCCAGATAAAGATGTCGTGTCTTTTCTGAATAACTGGTTTTTAAAAAAAATTATATGGAATTCAAAGATTGACAAGGTCAAGAGACAAATTCGATTAAAAGATTAACAGTCACAAACCATGGGTGGATATTTTTTTGGCAGTCCATGGCAATGAGGTGGTAAAAAAAAAATAGATTTTGGAGATGAATATATTTATACTGTTATAAACCATAGCAATTATTTTTGGCATGATGTTTTTCAATTATATGGTTACCAATGATGCGAGCAATGGATGATAAATATTCCATGCAAAACTCAGTTCTGTTCCAGTATTGCATAATACAAGTATGTGTGTTGGTAATAAAGGCATTTATGTTAAAACATGGTATCAACATGGTGTGAAAATAATTGGAGACTTTTTAGATGAAGATGGAAATTTTTATTACTGCAAGATTATTCACAAACATTTAGACTAGCAAATGTATGTACAATGCAATACAACAGTATTACCAGTACTATATCTAAGTTTTTAAAGACTTTGTCTGTTAAGATATAAGATGTTTAAAAAAAAATTGTTCACCATTTATTCCTTTTTACTTTGAATTTATACTGTTGAATGAAAAATGTTCCAAAGGGTAATATGATATGATAAATAGTAATGATCTCATACCCAAATCAATTCAAAAATGGAACACTGAATTATCTATACATTTAGAAGGCAATATTTCTGTCAAAGAGTTGTTTAAAGTTTGTTTTAAAACAAGTATTGATACCCAAGTTCAGAGGTTGCAGTACCGAATTCTTTACAAGCTTCTTCCTACGAAATATTACCTCAAGAAAATCAGTATCACTTCAGATGACTGTTGTTCATTTTGTAAAGAAAATGTAGAAACAATACAACTCATGTTTATATCTTGTTCTGATACTCTATCACTTTGGAATAATCTTAGCATGCATATTTTCAGAAAAACATCAAAAAGAATTGGTTTTAATTTTACGAATGTTATTTTTGGTGAAACGCCTCTCGGGTTGTGTAATAAAGTTGTTAGTTTCATAATTCTGTATACCAAACAATATATTTTCAATTGTTCAAAACAAAACAAAACTCCTCATATTACTGGGCTGATACATTATCTTTTTTTCATATATAAAGTTGAAAAATTTGTAGCAATTAAATCATGTGAAGTTTTGAAATTTGACAGACTTTGGGAAAACTATTTTTGATCTGTAACCTAGAATAAGAAGTATTCAACCAATAATGCTGTATGATAGTAGCGTGAAAGAGTGTGAGAATGTATAAAATGATTAATATGTAACTTCATAATACTATTGCTGATGATTATGTGAATATGGAAAAAGAATAAATAAGAAAAAAAAGTGTTTTACACATAAACACTATATATAACAAGTTCGGTCCCGCCCTGGGGTCAGAACCCCTACCCCGGAGATCATGAAATTTACAATTTTGGAAGAGGCATTCCTGCTCTACATCGATCACCATGAATTTATTAGCCGAGTTGCAACAAAGTTGAACTCGGCTATTGGTTTGGTGATGCGGGCGGGCGTGTTGGCGGGTGGGCGGTTGGACGTCAACAATTGGTTTCCGGATGATAACTCAAAAAGTTTACAATCTAATCAAATGAAACTTTGATATATTGTTGGGTACCAGGTAAGGAAGACCCCTATTGATTTTGGAGAAAAATTGTCAAAGGTCAAGGTCACAGTGACCGAAAATACAATGAAAATTTCAGAAAAATTTGGTTTCCGGATGATAACTCAGAAAGTTTAAATCCGAATCAAATGATACTTAAAGATATTGTTATGTACCAGGTAAGGAAGACCCCTATTGATTTTGGAGAAAATGGGTCCAAGGTCAAGGTCACAGTGACTGAAAATAGATTTAAAATTTTAAAAAAAAATTAGTTTCCGGAGAATAACTTGAAAATTTTTAATTTGAATCAAATGAAACTTGGTTATATTGTTGGATACCAGCAAAGCAAGGCCCCTATTGATTCTGGAGAAAAAAGGTCAAAAGTCAAGGTCAGTGACCAAAAATAGATTGAAAACTTCAGACAAATATGGTATCTGGACAGTAACTTGAAAAGTTTAAAACTGAAATTAGTTCTTCACAATTATAAATATGCCACATCATTCCTGACTTTACAATGTATCCCATGCAACTCGGCTTATGCACCCCTGGGTGCATATTTTTTATTTTTTTTTTACACGTGCAGTTCTAGAGAAGATTTTTGAAAATTGGTCATTTTTGGACAGTTTTCCCTGCCCCCAAGGCCCTTGGGGTGCAGTAATTCTGAAATTTACAATTGATGTCCCCCTTGATCCAAGATGCTTTATACCAAATTTGAAAAGAATTGGTATAGTAGTTATCAAGAAAAAGTTAAAAATGTCTATTGTTCACACATTTAATAACGGACCAGTTTGGTCCCACCCCAATACCAAAACCCCTACCCCTGGGATCATCAAATTTACAATTTTGGTAAAGGACTACATGTTCTTTCTAAATATCAATTTAGTTTCAATATAGTATCAACAGCACTAAAGAAGATGTTATTTTTGGCCCCACCCTGGGGTCAGAACCCCTACCCCAGGGATAATAAAATTTACAATCTTGGTAGAGGCCTTCCTGCTCTACATCACCATGCATTTAGTTTTTCTTACACGTGTGCATTCTTCAGAAGAAGATTTTTGAAAATTTGTCAATTTTGGGCAGTTTTTTCCCCGCCCCTAAGGCCCCGGGGGTGCTGGAGTCCTGAAATTTACAATTTATGTCTCCCTTGTCCCAAAGATGCTTCATACCAAATTTGAAAGAATTGGACTGGTAGTTATCAAGAAGAAGTTAAAAATGTTCAATTGTTAACGCACGACGGACAACGCACGGTAACCAATTCCATTTGTACAATAAAAATCTTTTTAAAATTACAACAGTTGAACAATGGCAGTGCCAAGGTGACTCAGGTGAGCGATGTGGCCTATGGGCCTCTTCTTGAAAATACATGAGGGTACAAACTGCGATGCTTCAAGTCGGCATACTATATATCAGTCTGTATTTTTCATGAACTACAACCTAGTCTTCATGTAGCTTTCAGTGAGTGTTTTACCTCACATGAAATGAGAGCTTAAGTGAGCTTTTCTGTTCACATGTTGTCCGTCGTCTGTCTGTAAACTTTTTATATTTTCGACTTTTTCTCCAGAACCACTGGACCAATTTCAACCAAACTTGGCAAAAAGCATCCTTGAGTAGAGGGCTTTCAAGCTTGTTCAAATGAAAGGTTATGCCCCCTTCAAAGGGGAGATAATCACAAAAATGCAAAATATAGGGTGGGGTTTAAAACATTTTCTCAAGAATCATTGGGCCAGAAGAGCTGCAATTCATATGAAGGCTTCCTGACATAGTGCAGATTCAAGTTCATTAAAACCATGGGTCTGAAAGGTAGGATGGTGCCACTGTAGGCGATAACAGATTTACATGTGGGGAAATCTTTAAAAATCTTCTTCTCAAGAACCACTCAACCAGAAAAGTTTCTATTTACAAGAAATCTTCCTGACATAGTGCAGATTTATGTTTGTTAAAACCATGACCCTGGGGGTAGGGTGGGGCCAAAATCAATCAAGTTGGCAACTTACATGAGCAGTATTAAAAGAGTTGCCAGCCTATATCCATATTTGTGGCACTGTGCCATCTGTCAAGCTGAAGGTCACAGAGAACATTGGCACGACAAAGAACCATTACTTCTATGGCTGTGAGCGGTTTGTTTTTAGCACTTCACCAACATCTCGGAATGTGAAAATTTCTTGAAGGGACGCATTGTAACAATGATAACAAGCATTCTGAGAGTATTGCATGGCAATATATAGTCCCCTACTGGTTGCAAAAATTATTCAAACCAACATGGTTATGGTAAAAGGAAAAATTGGGGAACCAGGATAGGAATGGTTGGAAATCAATTACTATTTGAGTAGCTCAGGTCTAGATTAGACCAGGAAATAATTAGGTTTAGGTCTTTAACCAAGTCAATAAACTGTGACATGTAGGTGATCATGAATAATTTACCTACATTGTTGTATTACTATGCTAGAAGTTTTAATGAATGTAGCAATCTTATCTACAGAGATAAGAAACTTGGATGTAAACTAACAATTCATGCTATTTGTCTAAGTCCAAGAGCCATAACTTAATGAAAAATTAATGAACTGAGCCAAAAGTCGAACTTCATCTGTAACTTGTTATGGCAAAGCAATATTCGTACCAAATATCAAATGAATATCTGCAAGCACAACAAAAAGGTAGAAAAAACCCTGATAATTCATGCTATTTTTCTAAGTTCAAGGGCCATAAATTAGTGAAAAATGAATGGACCAAGAGGAAATTCATACTTGATCTGTATAACTTGTTATGGCAAAGCAATGCACCAAATATCAAATGAACATCTGTAAGCACCACAAAAAGGTCTGGAAAACTGATAATTCATGATATTTTTCTAAGTCCAAAGGCCATAACTTAGTGAAAAATCAATGGACTGAGACGAAATTTGAACTTGATCTGTAGCTTGTTATGGCAAAGCATCATATCAAATATAAAATAAATATCTGCAAGAACAGAGAAGAAAAGTGCGGAAAACTGAACTGATGGACAGACAGACGGACGGAGCGCAAACGTAAAGTCCCCTTCAACTTCGTTGGTAGGGGATTAATAACTTAATCATAATATGGTTTCCATATTTTATGTTTCAGCATTTCAAAAAATATGACATCAATCAAAATTACATTCAATCAATGTTACAACAACCAGACCTAACTACATCAGTTTGAGATGTGTAGTCAGAATCACATGATAAAATTGCCCCCCCCCCCCCTCCCCCCAACAACATCTCTATAAATTGCCAAGGAATTGATATATTTTGAGTAATTATAATACATTTACATCATGGAGAAATCCTATGATACATACCCCAGTATATAACTTGCATATCCATGGACCTCAAGTTAATGACTACATATAATAATTTAAGCATATGAATGATAATTTAACTGTATATAATGAAAGACGTAGTCTTTGAATGTTTACAATATACACTTTAATGTTATCAATATATAACATATGAACTCAATACAGTCTGAAAGCTGGAAGAACACCAAATTGGTAATTAGAATGCTGACTGAATGTCACCAATGTGGTTTATACATTGATGCTGTATAAAAGCACTTCTGGAATGGGTCTGAAACGGGTTCAGAAGACTAGCAGAAACGTATTTGTAGAATTCTAACATTGCATGGTCCCAGTTGATTAACAATTAAGTGTCACTCCGTTTATAAATCAGCAACAATGTCAGATAAAATACAAATAAATATGTCTATAGTTCCTGTTAGGGTTTCCTACATTACGTATCTGTTTTGTTATCCGTTTTGTTAGCCATTACATAATTCAAGTCACACTCCACCTTCAATATCCGTTTTGTTAGCCATTGCATAATTCAAGTCATATTCCACCTTCAATATCCGCTTTGTTAACCATTACATAATTGAGACCTTGTTCCACTTGATCCTCTTCCACCATGAAATATGACATGGATGGGACATGATGTAACTTGTCTGTTTTCCTAGTTTGGCAGATCTTTAAGTGTTTTAAATATATCAAAATTGCCACATAGACAATCACTAAGCAGAAGATAATCACATATTCACTATTGATAAATCTGTTTTTCTTCATCCATGGTGGAGGATTGTGTTGAGTTTCAAATCTATTCATTCCCCTAAAAAAAAAAGGAAATTGTGATAAATGTTGTCTGCTGATAAGAGATAAATGTACAGAAAAATGGGTAAACTCTATTACTCCGTTGAACATTACCTTTTTATCTACTCCATTAAACATGACCTTTTTATTTACATGCCATTAAACATGACCTTTTTATTTATACTCCATTGAACATGACCTTTTTATTCACCCTATGTGACGATTTGAAGTTTTCCTTTCGGGAATAATCATATTGTATAATATATAAATCATATTAAAGCTTAGCTGATTCTAAAATGTTTAGGAACTATACAAAGAAAATTATAGTATAATGGCTTACCTAAGTGGAAGGAATCTGGTGCGGTGTAGAAGAGCTCCCAGGGTCCACTGCACCTCTTTGTGGTTAATTAGTTGAACCGATCGCAACATTTTATAGCTGTGTGGAAATTTCAGTCCTTTATGTAAAACTGTGGACATCCAGGCAGACTTAAAACACTGAAACCTAAAAATGTCATAAATATATGTCATTCATTCATATAGATTGATAGATAGATATATAGACAAATACAAGAGAGACTGATATATAAACAAATATAAGATATATAGACAAATACAAGATAGAAAGACAAATACAAGATAGACAGATAAATAGACTAATACAAGATAGACAGATAGACAAATACAAGATAGATAGACAAATACAAGATAGACAGATAGATAAACAAATACAAGATAGACAGATATATAGACAAATACAAGTTAGACAGATAGACAAATACAAGATAGATAGACAAATACAAGATAGACAGATAGATAGACAAATACAAGATAGACAGATATATAGACAAATACAAGATAGACAGATATATAAACAAATACAAGATAGACAGATAGATAGACAAATACAAGATAGAAAGACAAATACAAGATAGACAGATAGATAGACAAATACAAGATAGACTGATATATAAAGAAATACAAGATAGAAAGACAAATACAAGATAGACAGATAGATAGACAAATACAAGATAGACTGATATATAGACAAATACAAGATAGGCAAATATATAAACAAATACAAGATAGACAGATATATAAACAAATACAAGATAGACAGACAAATACAAGATAGATAGACAAATACAAGATAGACAGATAGATAGACAAATACAAGATAGACTGATATATAGACAAATACAAGATAGGCAAATATATAAACAAATACAAGATAGACAGATATATAAACAAATACAAGATAGACAGACAAATACAAGATAGATAGACAAATACAAGATAGACAGATAGATAGACAAATACAAGATAGACTGATATATAGACAAATACAAGATAGGCAAATATATAAACAAATACAAGATAGACAGATATATAGACAAATACAAGATAGACAGATAGATAAACAAATACAAGATAGACAGATAGATAGACAAATACAAGATAGACAGATAGATAGACAAATACAAGATAGACAGATAGATAGACAAATACAAGATAGACAGATAGATAGACAAATACAAGATAGACAGATAGATAAACAAATACAAGATAGACAGATAGATAAACAAATACAAGATAGATAGACAAATACAAGATAGACAGATAGATAGACAAATACAAGATAGATAGACAAATACAAGATAGACAGATAGATAGACAAATACAAGATAGACAGATAGATAGACAAATACAAGATAGACTGATATATAGACAAATACAAGATAGGCAAATATATAAACAAATACAAGATAGACAGATATATAGACAAATACAAGATAGACAGATAGACAAATACAAGATAGACAGATAGATAGACAAATACAAGATAGACAGATATATAAACAAATACAAGTTAGACAGATAGATAGACAAATACAAGATAGATAGACAAATACAAGATAGACAGATAGATAGACAAATACAAGATAGACAGATATATAAACAAATACAAGATAGACAGATAGATAGACAAATACAAGATAGACAGATAGATAAACAAATATAAGTTAGACAGATAGATAGACAAATAGAAGATAGATAGACAAATACAAGATAGACAGATAGATAGACAAATATAAGTTAGACAGATAGATAGACAAATACAAGATAGATAGACAAATACAAGATAGACAGATAGATAGACAAATATAAGTTAGACAGATATATAAACAAATACAAGATAGACAGATAGATAGACAAATACAAGATCGATAGACAAATACAAGATAGACAGATAGATAAACAAATACAAGATAGACAGATAGATAGACAAATACAAGATAGATAGACAAATACAAGATAGACAGATATATAAACAAATACAAGTTAGACAGATAGACAAATACAAGATAGACAGATAGATAGACATATACAAGATAGACAGATATATAAACAAATATAAGTTAGACAGATAGATAGACAAATACAAGAGGCCCATGGGCCACATCGCTCACCTGAGTCACCTTGGCCCATATCTGAAGACTTTCCATATATATTTGCATGTAAAACCTTAGTCCCTATTATGGCCCCAACTACCCCTGGAGGCCACGATTTTTGCAAACTTGAATCTACACTATGTCAGAAAGCTTTCATGTAAATGTGAACTTCTTTGGCCCAATGGTTCTTGAGAAGAAGATTTTTAAAGATTTTCCCTATATTTGTATGTAAAACTTTGACCCCCCATCCCCCCACTTGTGGCCCCTTCCTACCCCCCGGGGGCCATGATTTGAACAAACTTGAATCTGCACTATGTCAGAAAGTTTTCTTGTAAATATCAGCTTTTCTGACTCAGTGGTTATTAAGAAGCAGATTTTAATTATATATTTGTATGTAAAACTTTGATCCCCCCCTTGTGGCCCCATCCTACCCCTGGGGGCCATGTTTTGAACAAACTTGAATCTGCACTATGTCAGAAAGTTTTCTTGTAAATATCAGCTTTTCTGGCTTAGTGGTTCTTGAGAAGAAGATTTTTAAAGTTTTCCCCTATATATTTGTATGTAAAACTTTGATCCCCTATTGTGGCCCCATCCTACCCCCGGGGGCCATGATTTGAACAAACTTGAATCTGCAATATGTCAGGAAGCTTTCAGGTAAATTTCAGCTCTTCTGACCCAGTGGTTTTTGAGAAGAAGATTTTTAAATGATCCCACCCTATTTTTGCATTTTTGTGATTATCTCCCCTTTGAAAGGGACATGGCCCTTCATTTGAACAAACTTGAAAGCCCTTCACCCAAGGATGTTTTTGGCCAAGTTTGGTTGAAATTGGCCCAGTGGTTCTGGAGAAGAAGTTGAAAATGTGAAAAGCTTACGGACAGACAGACGGACGACGGACAAAATGTGATCAGAAAAGCTGACTTGAACCTTCGGTTCAGGTGAGCTAACAAGTAACACTGGTTGTAAGTACACTGGTTGTAAGTACACGCTGGTTGTAAGTACACTGGTTGTAAGTACACTGATTATAAGTACACTGGTTGTAAGTACACTGGTTGTATTAAGTACACTGGTTGTAAGTACACTGTAAGTACACTGATTATAAGTACACTGGTTGTAAGTACACTGGTTGTAAGTACACTGGTTGTAAGTACACTGGTTGTAAGTACACTGGTTGTAAGTACACTGGTTGTAAGTACACTGATTATAAGTACACTGGTTGTAAGTACACTGGTTGTATTAAGTACACTGGTTGTAAGTACACTGTAAGTACACTGATTATAAGTACACTGGTTGTAAGTACACTGATTATAAGTACACTGGTTGTAAGTACACTGGTTGTAAGTACACTGGTTGTAAGTACACTGGTTGTAAGTACACTGGTTGTATTAAGTACACTGGTTGTAAGTACACTGATTGTAAATACACTGATTGTAAAACTTTGGGTCTTTATTGTCGCCCCGCCCAAGCCTCACAGGGGATGGTGTAAACAAACTCTATATATGTACTACACATTGAAGGAAACACAATCCCTCATCAGTAATGCATGCTGTAGATCTAGCTAAGGCAAGCTAAACAGAAATCTAATTTTTCATTGTTGTCAGGTAAACTATATACTGACCGGAATCTGTTTTCATCTGCTCTTGGGTATAGCTTTTCATCATACCAAGACTGCAGAGTGGACCACTTAGTGCCACAAAATTTCTGTGAAAAGTGACAAAGAAACACACATTTAAAAGGTTTTCGGTATACTTTTCTTTTACTTTCCAAACTCCTTAATGGTCATGTGATGCTGAAAAATTTGCCTGTCTAATACATTCAGTAATGCAGTAGCTATCGCAGAAAGTATTCACATCAAAATAAACCATTCGCTTGTAAAAACAGAGGATGGTTCTGATGGTACTCTTGTGACACTTCCTCTGATATCGGAAAAATTAAATTCTCTCTAATAAAGTATAACTTGATACGCACAAATATCACTTTTCAAAATACAGTCTACTCCAGATATATTGAAATTCAGGGAACTGACCCGAATTGTTCATTATGCGGTCTACTCCGGATATAATGAAATTCAGGTAACTGACCCGAATTGTTCATTATACAGTCTACTCCGGATATAATGAAATTCAGGTAACTGACCCGAATTGTTCATTATACAGTCTACTCCGGATATAATGAAATTCAGGTAACTGACCCGAATTGTTCATTATACACAAAGTTCAATATAACTGATGTTGAACCATATGAATAATGTTACTGAGGATTTATTTTTACTTCAATATAACACGTAATTCAATATAAGAGACTTCAATATAAGTGGTTTGTTTGATATTCGTAAGATTGGTTAACTATATATCGTTAACCGATTGGTGACTGTATTATCTGCCATAATACTATCCATCTCATTGCGATCCAGCCTCACCCTCCAACACCTCCCAAATGCATCAACATAGTGAAGTTGAAGTGTGTTGTAGTAACATACATATGCTCCGTATGGTGCAGACTGTAGTCCTGACCTTTTTTATCAGTGACCATGATCTTGGTTACAATAACCTGTGTTGTCATAAGCAACCTTAATGCACCTAATATCAGCTTCAAAAGTCTCTCCATAATAAATATATAATATTACTACAGTAACTTGATCCGAAGAGTCGGGTTACGTCGAGTTGACAAGCGCAGATCATCAGATCACACGAGACGTTGAGTTTGATCTGATGATCTGCGCCTGTCCATGAGACAAGATCAAGCTCTTTAGATCAAGTTACTGTAGTAATGATAAATTTATCATATACCCCCTTATGCATTTAAAATCCACATTTATAAGATAATTAATGTAAACTAAATTATCTAAAACACAGACATACAGTGTAATTATATTTTGTGTACGCAGTATTGTTTGTGACAAGGTCAATATTTTCCACAAAAGAAGTTGCGTTGATGCATTGTGACGTCATAGTGATGTTATTAGTTTCAGAGGATACTGATACAGAATCAGAAAACCAGTGTGGTGATTCAGAAAACCGGATTACACTTTGTGAAATCCACAGTATTAAAAAACAAAACATTGATGGGTATATAATAAAGTTCCTTGAATTAGGCTGTTTGAAACACTGTCTGATCATAATCAACCTTTGAGTCAAATATCTCTATTACAATATCATGGCCCACATTAAAGGGGCATGGACACGATTTGAGCTCAAAATTTTCAAAGTTTGTTTTTCCATTTTTAATGTTTAAAATGCTTAATTGAGGTATTTCTAATGGGCAGGAAAAATTTTGATGTCAGTTGTCAAGGTACGTGGGAGATACAGAGCTCACAATTCTTTGTTGTGTACACAAGGCTCGTGCCATGTTTTTGTTTACATATAGGCTAAATATACCAGTAAAAGTTCGTTTAAAGCAGATTTTTCAATATACAAGTTAATTCTGAACATAACTGGTTTCTAGTATTTAGCACATCTCATTTTGTTTTAAACATGTTATTTTCTATTAAGCAATCTATGTATATGTAAACAAAAACATGGCACAAGCCTTGTTTACATAACAAAGAATTGCGAGTGCTGTATCTCACTTGTAATTCAAAAACTGATATTCAAATTTTGGTTGACCATTAGAAATACTGTAGATAAACATTGTAAACAATAAAAATGGAAAAATAAATTTTTCCTTTAAACATTTTAACCTGTGACCTGACGTTCAACTAATGACCATCATTCTGGGTCAAGACACACTGTTTGGTCATAAGAAATATTTGTGGCAAGTTTGAGCCTCTACTGTTTCTTAACTGTGTCCTAAACAGAGATTTCTAACTTATCAATTATCAAAGACCTTGACCTTTGTCAAAATGTACTTAATTTAGGGTCACATTACATTGCCTGTTCATAAACAGCCTTTGACATAAGCAGCCTTTACACAGTGTCAGCTTCTATTGTTTTTCCATTACAAAGCTGTGGTCTGGAAACAAAGATGGAAGGACAAAACAATTGAACAGAGATGGATGGATGAACAGGCAAAGATGATAATTTCAATGGACCACCCAATTTTTGTTTGCAGGGGCTATTACTATGCATTATTTGTTTGGTAGAGATTTTCAGGCATAAAGGAGAACACCTTTTAAGATGTAGTTAATTTTCATTTCCACCTAAATCATGAACTCTTAATTTTGGTAGAAAGCTTACACTCGTAATCACTGAGCAGCCAGTTTATAAAGATGATTTTTAAAGATTTCGTGTTTTCCGTTGAATGACCATATAGCCACACCTGAGGGCCTAAATTCTTGAACCTGGGGCCGTTGTTTTAAAATCTTACATTATTTACCGTTAAACCCATGACTAGCCTTTCACATGAAACAAGAGGCCCATGGGCCTTTACAGTCACCTGAGAATCACATGAAGAACTTCTTTTCTGAACAGTGACCTTGAATTTGACTCAGTGACTGACAGAACACTGACTGGGCGATCATTGTGTTAAATATCAGCTACCAATGTTTCTCTATTACACTGGTCCAGATGGCTACCTCATTTTTCTTCTAATGACTTTGAACTTTGATTCCAAACAAGGACAAATTTCTGCTCATACTGAACATGTGCTTCTAATATTTCTTTCTACAAAGTGGACAAATATTTCTAACCTTAATACCAGTGACATTGAATGACCTTCAGAATCATAACACATTGTCTGGTCAGTAGTGACATTTGTTCCAAGTATGAACTACATGTTCCAATGAATTGTTTTCGAAAGACATAAAGCATTTTCAGATTATGAGTCTAATACACCACTTTGGGGCTGAGATCATTTCCACAATTCTGACAGGGGCTGGCCTTCATGCTTATTATGACTATGGATCTAGTTTTTATAATAGATTGTCCAGAAATAGAAAAGTATAGGTTTCTTAAGAACAGCCCTGTTGTTTCAGCTCAAATAGGAAAGAAACCACAAAATTCATTTTTATTCCATACCCAAAAAGATGTCACAGGTATTTTTAGTGAAAACTGGTCATACATTATCAGAGAAGATTTTAGATAATTTCCCCATACATCTTTTTTTAAATATAAAATTACCTCCCCCCCCCCCCCCCCCCCACACACTTACTTTTGCTTCATGATCAAAAGTTTCACTGTTGTAAATCCCTCCTAATCTGAAGACATCATCCATGGTGTACCAGAACTCGGAGAAAGCATAGAATTCACTATTATGAAAAGAAATCACAGGCTGGTGAACTCCATTCATTGAACAAGGCGCTTGTTCACAGACAGTCGAGGAATTCCAGTTCAACAGTCTCAGTAGAGAAGCACGACAAGTCTCATAGTCTCCCTGTCCGTGAAGAAAGTGACTACGATCCCGGGAGTCCTTTACTTCCTGTCTGAGACTCACAGGGAGGCAGGGGTCCGGTATATCTGACTTTCTTTTCTGTCTGCTTAAACAAAATGTGTTTGGTTACAAATCAAGTGATATACATTAGAAGAGAGGTCTGTGGGCCTTGTCGATAACCTCATACACCCCACAGGTTGCTGCCACAATAACAGTAGTTTTTATCCCACTTATCAGTAGGATTTTATGTTTATGAAAAGTTTTATGTTCGACACTTTTTTTTTACTTATATAGATGTCGTAGATAATATTTTCGAGGTGAAAATTCATAAAATACCAGTAATGAATTCACTTCACTTATTGAATGTGGACCCCTCCAAGTCGTGAAAAAAAATAAGTTTTAGGTAGTATTTTTTCCTGAAACTCGTGATCCCCTCATATCTATATATATATTTATATATATAATTATATACATGTGTGTGTGTGTATATATATATATATATATATATATATATATACAGTGGAACCCCGTTATTACGTTTTCCATTTTGTCACGATAAAATAACGTAATACCGGGGGCAACGTAATAAACGCTCCCAGTTAAATCCATTAAAAATATCATTTGGAAATTGTATATCGTCCGTTGGTACTCCGTGAAGGGGTGTGTGAATATATCTTTTATTACTGTTTCTTTGTTTAAAAGACTATGGTACTTTGTTTTATTTATATCTTATCTTTAATGTCCGTAATTCTTCATGTTCTTATCCCTTTTCTTTATTTCGGTGTAGGATACATAAGGATGTTTTGATAAACGTTGCTTTTTCTGCATTCGTTTGGACCGCCATTTTGTTCAACTTTAAAACAATGCGTTCATGTAAATTTCTCTTAATAACTCGTTCCGGTTCGTATTCAACATTCGTATTAAAAAATAACAAAACATCGTTTTTATTAAGTTCTCTAATTACACAATACACAACACAATAAAAAAAAATCCCACCCAAAAAACAACAAAACTATAGACACAAAACGGACACGATACCCAACACTTGCACACTTCTCACCAACGATAAACATGCACGGAGAACAATTTAAGCGCAATCCACATAAAAAAAAAATATGATGCACGAAGATTTCATTTATAATGCTAAATGATGGCACTAAAATCACGTGCGCATCAAGGGATTTTAAAATATTCACTGAGGTAAATGCCGTGCACAAATCGGCCGATAGATTGGTGTATGTATGGACGAGATTTACGAACACCCAAACTGCATGTCCAAACGACGAACAATTTTTTTAATTGAACACCTTTAGTCACCTATGTCCAAGCAGTTACCCAAGCGGTTGTAACATTGCTACGATAAATTTTGTCTTTCTTGTTTGGTACCAAAGCTGTCCGTGAATAGTGTTTTAATAGCGAAGGTAATCACACTATGCTGAACACGCAGGTGGTTGAGAAATTATTTCTTTGATTATCAAAATATGAAAAATGAAGTAAATTTCATAAGAGTACAATTTCTAAATAAACATTATTTAATTGTTTATCACTGGCTTCTATACGGGGTATTCACCTGTATTGATGTCGCTAGATCTATCGAAGCGTGATCAGTCAAGCGTCTCTAATCCCCAAACAGACCAGGAAATTTACGTGGTGACTGCCTCAGGCAGTCAAGGTGTGAATGGCTTATTATTTTGAGAATCACTATTGAATAATTAGGGGTTTATTACGTTTTTGTCGGAATTATTACAACGTAATACCGAGTCCTGGCATTTTAGGACAACGTAATAACGAGGTCTATTTTATATAGGTTTGTTAAGAAATGGTTTTGTGCTTTGAAATTCCAACGTAATATGCGGACTAACGTAATAAAGGGGGAACGTAATAACGGGGTTCCACTGTATATATAGTGGGATAAATCTCCGATATAATCTTCTAGAGTGCTCGACGTGGCCTCACGGAGCTACATAAATTCTAAATACATAAAAAAGAATTTATATATATATATATATATATATATATATATATATATATATATATGTGGAATAATTACTGATTAGAAACATGAATGAAAATACGAATCTCAGCAATACAAGTACTTGTACCTATTCCTTTTAAATTTAATCACCTAGCTGGGTAGCTCACTAAGTTTACCCACTGCTGATCTCTAGAATCTCTAGATCGTAGGTTCAAGTCTAGCAGAATTCTCCCATTACTTTCTACTAAATCTGCATTTTTAAACTAAACAAGAGGCCAATGGGCCACATCACTCACCTGAGCGGCAGTTCCTAGAAATAAACAAGCTTGAGCAAAACTATCATTATATAAGCAGCTTGGTTCAGAAATTTTTTTTCAAAGGTTACGACTAAAAATTTAATAATCATCAAACTTAATCATTAAACTTGACTACAAATTCATCAATTATCATATGCCCTTGTAGACGGATATGGCCTTTTATATCAACAAATTTCATCTAAGGATGCTTTGTGCCAAGTTTGGTTCCCTATAAATTTGCATGTAAAAATTTCGATTCTCTATTGAGGACCCTTCCTAACCCCTGGGGGTCATGATTTCTACAAACTTAAATGGAAGCTTTCATGTAAATTTCAGCTTTTCTGGCCCAGAAGTTTTTGAGAAGATTTTTAAATGACCCCACCCTATTTTTGCATTTTGTGATTATCTTCCCTTTGAAGGGGGCATAACCCTTCATTTCAACAAAATTGAATCTCCTTCACCTAAGGATGATATGTTCTCAGTTTGATTGAAATTGGCCCAGTGGTTCTGGAGAAGATTTTCTTATATATCAGCATGTAAAACTTTGACCCCCTTCTGTGGCCCCACCCTACTCTCGGGGGCCATGATCTGAACAAATTTGAATCTACTGTAAATTAGGAAGCTTTCATTTAAATCTCTATTCATATGGTCTGGTGGTTCTTGAGAAGATTTTTAAAGATTTTCCCTATATATTCGCATGTAAAATTTGATCCCCTATTGTGGCCCCATCCTACACCTAGGGTCATGATTTTAACAAACGTGAATCTCCACTATGTCAGGAAGCTTTCATGTATATTTCAGCTTTTCTGGCCCAGTGGTTCTTGAGAAGAAGATTTTTAAATGACCCCACCCTACTTCAGCATTTTTGTGATTATCTACCCCTTTGAAGGGGGCATGGCTCTCCAATTGCACAAACTTGAATTCCCTTCACCTAAGGATGCTTTGTGTCAAGTTTGGTTGAAATTGGCCCAGTGGTTCTGGAGAAAAGGATGAAAATGTGAAAAGTTTACGCCGATGAAGCCGACAGACAATGGACAAATTTTGATAAGAAAAGCTCACTCGAGCCCTTCGGCTCAGGTGAGCTAAAAAGACAAATTTGAAAGTTTTCAAAATATTGTTGTACACATCCTCCACTTTCCATCCATATCAGATTTCTCTGGTGTGTTACTCCTCCTTAACTATAATGTAATTACATAAATCAAGTCTTTTTGTACAAAAAGTGTAAAAATATGCTTGGCTGATAATGTTCATCATGAAATGACTATATATGATAAGGATTCTAATTGCCAACCAAAACAGAAAGGGGTATAGCGCACATGGTATCCAATTTCGCCTACATAAATACCTTTTTCTTGAATATCATTTTTTACAAATATTCTGCTATACCATGTCAGTTTATACTTGTGTTTACCCAAATTACTTAATAAAGATATCGATATGTTGATAATATGTTTATTTGATAAGCATAAACATCACCGTGATTATATAGAGTATATAGTAGATGTAACTTATTAATGGGCATAAAAAATTGCAATCTGTTGCAAAAGGCCACCTTAAACCAGAAATAAAACACTGAAGTTGTTTTACTTGATTATGACTGTATATAAGTTCATTTGAGGAAATTTGGTTTAAGGTGGCCCTCTTGTTGAAAATGGATAAAATATGAAAAAAAATCGTTCTCAAAGTTTACCTTGAGATTTAGCAGCCTGTCAAACGTTAAACCTTTAAACTCACATGCCTGGGTGGTCTAGTGGTTTAGGTGCTTGGTAATCTTACACTTAAACCATACATTCCGAGTTAAAGTCAGTCCAATATTTTTCCAAAATCTATTTTTTTTTTTTTTGGCTTTTCGTTTTTTGGGGTCGTTTTCTTGAGGGGGGGGGGTGCTTTAAATGTGATACATATATTATAACAAATATTAGTCATTTTCATCATAATTTCTAATATTTGCAAGTTACGACTTAAAGAAAGAGAATTTATTCCGAGATTATTGTAGTTCCGTTTGTTTACACCAACATGTTCCTGTGTGTACAGGATTTTCATACCGTAATGTGACTGACGAAAAGCTAAACAAGAGGTACTGTGAGCAATGCTCACTAAGAATACCCCCCGCTTACCCCAGTCTCCCAAAGGGTGTTGTTAATAGGTATAAATTACCTCTTTCCTGAGTGTAAAAATATGGTATGTCTTTGTAGAAGAAAATAGAAGATACAGTCAGAACACAAATCCATGGCATAAACCTATAATTTTGACCTTGAGATCAAAGGTCAAGGTCATAAATGTACATGGCACATAGTCTCATGGTGATACACCCATGTCTTATGGTATGACTATGTCAAAACCTTATAAACAATTTTGACCTTAAGGTCAAAGTTCAAGGTCATATAGAGGTCATGAAGGTACCCAACACATCGTCTCATGGTGATACACTTATGTGTCAAATATGGTATGCTTATGTCAAAGAACAAAGAAGTCATGGCCCTGACAGGAATCCATTGTAAAAACCTTTAATTTTGACCTTGAGGTCAAGATCATATGGAGGTCATGAAGGTACAAGACACATCGTCTCATGGTGATACACTCATGTGTCAAATATGGTATGCCTATGTCAAAGAACAAAGAAGTTATGGCCCGGATACGAATCCATTGTAAAAAAAACTTTAATTTTGACCTTGAGGTCAAGGGTCAAGGTTATACAGAGGTCATGATGGTACTCGACACATCTCTCATGGTGATCCACCTGTGTGCTAAATATGGTATGCCTAAGTCAAAGAGTAAAGAAGTTATGGTCCAGACAAGAATCTGCACAGACAGACAGACGGACAGACAGAGTGATTCCTATATACCCCCTGAACTTCTTTCGGAGGGTATAACAAATACTACAAGGAAAAGGACACAAATGCACAGCATGTAATAAGTAAAAAGGGAGGAAAAGAACTCTTATACAGTTTGACTTCTCAAAAGAAAATATAAAAACTCATGTAGCAACTGTCATATGATATTTAGGCAAAGCTAAACACTCGAATTATCAACCAAAGGCAAATGAACTGATTACATCTATTAAAGGCGCTGCACTCATGTCAGAACAGTGAGTTAAGTAATGCCATATGTAAAAGGGTTGTTGTGTAATATGAATGCACAGGTCTATGAAAATATTGTACTGTTCATTATTCCAAATAGGAAAATGGTTTATAAGTAAAGAACGACTCATATAAATGTCAGTAATGCTAAACTGCGGCAGTTATTTATCTTGGTTAACGAAACATCAAAAACCTTGGCCTTATATTTAAATATAACACGCCAGTCTATTATAGGAAACCGGTGTTTTCCATTTAGATTTCTGAGTCGGCCGTATCGTCAGCAAATGCGCTATACCTCTTTGTTTTAAAATGAAGTGTGTTTTGTGCAAGAATCCCAATGCAACTCAGTTATTTTCAATTTGATCAAAATGATGTAGAAATGAAATAATGACATCACAAACATGACATTTTAACAACCCCCCCAAAAAAGGCTGATTTTCATGCAGTTTTTCTTCTAGAAAACATTGAGCACAGGTTTGGACAAACTTTATATTCCCAACATAGATTTATCTTGATAAATACACATAGAATAGAAACATTTTGTTTATCTAAAGCTGCACTCAGATTTCCGAAAGAATTTTTAAAATTCAATTTTACAAAACTTTTAATTGAATCCGTTCAAAATTGAGAAATTGCATAACTTTAGATGCTATGTACTGTAACAGACAGTAAATAACAGAGATAATATAGGATCATAATATCAGTTACGTAAATAAAATAAAAGAAAATTTATTCATTCTTTAATACTTTCAAATTTAAGTTTTATGAGGGCCCAGAGAGTCTGTTATTATACATAATCTTTTCTTTTAATCTTTCAATTTTTTCATCCTTTCCCTATTCAAACAACCCAAGAGTCCTGAATTTGACAATTTTGGTTGAAGCCTGCCTGATTCAGGTGACCTATTTACACTTGCCTGCTTGGAGTAATAGTTGCGTTTCTTGTAGTTGAGTTTCTCTGATTGGACGACAGCAGATACTCTTCATACCGTTCTCTAGCCTCGTTGGCACCAAATCCAAGGAAGGTCGTCACGTACACCCTGTAAGTGTGATCAAACTCACTGGCCTGACATCCCAAATTAAATTCGGCCAATCTGTGCTTCGGAATGTTGCTGTACTAAAAAAAAATATAGAACCAGTCTCCCCAGTATCTCACAATGAAGAACTTACTAAAAATAGAACTAGTCTCCCAGTATCTCACAATGAAGAACTTACTAAAAATAGAACTAGTCTCCCCAGTATCTCACAATGAAGAACTTACTAAAAATAGAACCAGTCTCCACGGTATCTCACAATGAAGAACTTACTAAAAATAGAACCAGTCTCCACGGTATCTCACAATGAAGAACTTAAAAGTGTTGTATGTTGTTGATGAAATCTCTACTGAGTATCAATTAAAAGTGTTGTATGTTGATGATGAAATGTCTTCTGAATATCAACTAAAAGTGTTGCATGTTGATAATGAAATGTCTTCTGGATATCAAATCAAAGTGATACATGTTGATAATGAAATGTCTTCTGGATATCAAATCAAAGTGATACATGCTGATAATGAAATGTCTTCTAAATATCAACTAAAAGTGATACATGTTGATAATGAAATGTCTTCTGAATATCAACTAAAAGTGATACATGTTGATAATGAAATGTCTTCTGAATATCAACTAAAAGTGTTGCATATTGATAATGAAATGTCTTCTGAATATCAACTAAAAGTGTTGCATGTTGATAATGAAATGTCTTCTGAATATCAACTAAATGTGTTGCATGTTGATAATGAAATAGTGCATCTTTAAAACCCCCGAGAACTGGGTG
Organism: Ostrea edulis; assembly: GCF_947568905.1. NCBI lineage: Eukaryota > Metazoa > Mollusca > Bivalvia > Ostreida > Ostreidae > Ostrea > Ostrea edulis. The sequence continues at coordinate 58,882,399 of NC_079172.1, forward strand.
TCAAAAAACCCCCGAGAACTGGGTGTCAAAAAACCCCCGAGAACTGGGTGTCAATAAAACCCCGAGAACTGGGTGTCAAAAAACCCCCGAGAACTGGGTGTAAAAAAAACCCCAGAGAACTGGGTGTCAAAAAAAACCCCGAGAACTGGGTGTCAAAAAAACCCCCGAGAACTGGGTGTCAAAAAAACCCCCGAGAACTGGGTGTCAAAAAACCCCCGAGAACTGGGTGTCAAAAAAAACCCCCGAGAACTGGGTGTCAAAAAACCCCCCGAGAACTGGGTGTCCAAAAAAACCCCGAGAACTGGGTGTCAAAAAAACCCCGAGAACTGGGTGTCAAAAAAACCCCCGAGAACTGGGTGTCAAAAGGGACACTGGCTTCTTCTGATGTTTCTCCATTACAAAATTGCATGGATGAATATTTGAAACTTTTTTGGAAGGAAAAAGGGGGGGATAGAACTCTTGGAAATATGACAAATTGCTTCATGTTCTTAATACACTGGTCATAAACAACTGTTGTATCATATATGAGCTTTTAATGCCTTGAAGTTCCATTATAGATCAAGTTACAAATCATCACCAGGAACAAAATTTCTGAATTACTTACTTGTGGCCTTTTCTTTGACCACATGAGTTTGGTTAATAGTCATACCATATGTCAAGTCACAGAACATCTGTTGTGTCAAGTCACAGAACATCTGTTGCATCAAGTCACAGAACATCTGTTGTGTCAAGTCACAGAACATCTGTTGTGTCAAGTCACAGAACATCTGTTGCATCAAGTCACAGAACATCTGTTGTGTCAAGTCACAGAACATCTGTTGTGTCAAGTCACAGAACATCTGTTGTGTCAATCATGCGCTTCTAGCCTTTCTCAGTTACTGAGCTATGGCCCAGACAAATTCTTATATCATCAGTGACCTTGACAAATTGGCCCAGACAAATTCTTGTATCATCTGTGACCTTGACTTAAAATGGCCCAGACAATTTCTTATATCATCAGTGACCTTGACTAAATGGCATTAGTTCAGGGTCAGAACACACTGTCTCGTCAACAGAAACTTTTGCGCAAAGTACAAGCCAAATGTTCAAAGAGTGAAGGTGTATTTCAAGTTTTTTAGCTACATAATTCCATGGATCATGAGTTTTAAAAGCTTGGGAGAAGCCTGCATTCTCTGAGATCTCCCTCCCTGCAGCCTGAAACCCTGACCCAGGGGCAATGAGTTGAACAGTTTTGGTAGAGGCCTCAACGCTCAGTATGACTGTGCACCTAGTCTGTTTCCCAAATGTTCAGGAGCAGAGAAGAAACTTTCAAAACATTTGATGTATTTTCACTATAAGATCCATACAGCCTCGCCCTGGAGTCTGAACTCTTGGTACACAGACTATGGATTTCACTATGCTCAGTCTTACTACATACGCAGTACCACCAAGAGTCAATATCATTTAAATCAATAATGCACTTTCACTTTATGAGCTATAGAGCCCCATCCTAACAACAAAACTCCTGACACATGGGTCATCATTTTCACAATTTTGGGAAAGGCCTTCTTCCAAGCAGTTTGTATGCTAAATGTCTCAAAGTAAAGTACAAGATTCTTAAGATTGCATAATTTTTTTGGCTCCACTTCTCAGCCCCCAGGGGGCCAGGACCTTGAAATTTGTGGTGCCCTTATTCTACAGATGGTAGAAAGTGGCACAGTAGTAAATGTCTGAGAATTGTTAACAGACAACAAAATAGATCAGAATAACTAAAATCTTGTACAGCTTTAATCTGGGGACACACCTTAGCAGATGAATAGAGAGATGGACAAACAGAAGAACAAATGAATTTTGTTAACAAATAATAATTAAGTATTCTTAAAACATTCAGACTCATTTCAGAGGGGACACCCCTATCCAATGAAAGTTTTCTGGTCCAATTTCAAAAAGCCTTCAATATACTGATAGATATATAATCACATCATTATATGCTGAATTGTACATCTCGTTGAATCACATTTACACTATGGAGTGAGGAAGTGAAAGGCACACTGTACTGACCTTGGAAGTGATCTCAAATGCAATCTGCATGGAACCCCCTCCCATATCCATCATTCCCACTGTTCTTCGTCTCACATGAGTTCGTTTCTCTTTGTTCGTGTTGCCTGGAACTTCCACGGCCACTAGAGGGTGCTCTGAATTGTATAAATAATAAATAAACTTATTATTGTAACCATCCTCACACTTTACTTCCACTAGCAAAAATTTTTGCCTACAAACTTTGTCAAGGGTTAACCTTGTAGGATAAAAACATTTTTTTTGAAAATAAAAATGAACCAGTAGATCAAGAGTTCATCATTTTTGGACATCCGAAGTTGTGGAGAAGAAACATGATTGGTCATTATTGCCATGTGATCGAAAAGTGCCACGAAATTACGAAAACATCACGAATAAAAGACTAGGAGTATAATGAAAAACATTGGCACTGAAAGACAGGTGTAAACAAAACGTAAGGGATGATCTGTAATAGGCAAGCCTCGCAAATAAATACACCATATCAACTTGTTGGCATCAAATCAGATATTGGTGATTAGTACTAATTACTGTTACAAAGAGTAATGGATAATTATAATGAACAATTTCCCGGGTCCCCAGCAGTCCAGTGTGTGTGTGTGTGTTAAACCCTTGCCTAAAGGATACTCTGAGCCAAATTTCAAGATATAGGCAATGCTCTCAAAATATTTTATGCATTCAGCAGGCTAAGCCATAAGCTCACTGATCTAATGATATAAAACCCACCTACCATCTGTCCCATGATCGAATTTGTGTAAGACATAATTGACAGCAATCCAGGCGTACACGCCTTCCTGCTTCCCACTGATGACCTCCAGGTTACTCTCTGATATCACAAAGGGAAATAACTTCGGAATTTCTGTGTACAAATTGTGGAAAATGGCTTTCTGTGATCTGGAATTGAATGAAGTGTAAATGCTCACATGAGTCACCTTGGTCTGGTTTTACTAATCTTAAACAAGGTGTTCAAATTAAAGGAATCAATACTTGGGACTTAGACCCATTAAATGAATATTCAATACAAGAAGCCCCTGGGCCTTAAAGGTCACCTGAGTATCACAAAATCCAAACACTGACATCAGAAGTGTCGCATGTTACTAAAAACAAAGAGTGCATCTTTCAAACCCTGAATGCTTTCAGATTTTGCAATCAAAAGTGATTTTTATTCCTTTCCTGAAGTGTTAAAATATATTATGAACTTTTTGGATATACAGTGAAACTTCTCTAAACCGGCCGGCTCTCGGACCGGAAAAAACGGACGGTTTAGAGAGATGGCCGGTATACCGAGAATTTAGCAATTATAGACATTTTATCTCAATATTCACAAAGTAGGTACTGTTCACCTTGATCTGGTGATCTATGATCAATTATCGGTGGAGATTAAATTAGTCCGCTTGTACCTAAAGATAATTATGAATTACAAGAAATATTCTCGCTGAAATCATCTAATTTTAAACTGAAAATCTATAACAGGATACATAAAGAAAACACAGAGGCCTATTATTGGAATTCCTCTTACCTATAAAAACTCTGTTTACATTCATCGCTTATGTCATTAACAATTTTGTTTTGACATTTTTGAAAAGTACAGTAGTAAATATGAAATTGTAATTTGAATATTTCTTTGGAATTTTAAGTCTATGGAAACCAAGAAAATTAATCTATCTTTAAATGATTATCATTAACAGTCATGGGTTTGTTCTTTATTAACTACCGCTTATATCCATACGAAAGTATGGTGAAACAATATGGTGTTTGATACGGTATTCATTCAATAATTTCCAAACTGTGTTTTACATTTTGTACAGAATTTGGAAGGGTCTCTTGGATTAGCTAAGTGTCAATTAACACCCTTGACAGCACAGTTAAACAATAGAAATTAAAGAGGTCACTAGTGTTTTTCACACCTCCAAAGGATAATTGCACACCTGGCTGGTTGGTCAGTCAATTTGCACACCTGGACGATCTTAATTAACCTTTGGCCAAGATTTTCTTGTCTTCAAAAAGTGGCCGGTATATTAAGGGTAAATTACACATGTTTGTTAACAAATGTACTTTAAAAAGTGGTCGATGTCCGGTTTTCAGGGGTGGCCGGTTTTGTAAGACTTTCTTTGTAAGGAAATGTTAAGATTTCTGCCGGGACTTTGAAAATCGGCCGATATTCAGGGAGAACCGGTATTCTGAGGGGCCGGTTTGGAGAAGTTTCACTGTAACGAATTATGTTTATAGCGAATCAAAGTTCGTTTTGCTATAAGTATGTTTTACTGTACATCAAACCCAGCCACGCTAATGTTCCAGCCACGCTAATGTTCCACACTAATGTTCCAGCCACGCTAATGTTCCAGCCACGCTAATGTTCCAGCCACACTAATGTTCCAGCCACACAAATGTTCCAGCCACACTAATGTTCCAGCCACACTAATGTTCCATCCACACTAATGTTCCAGCTACACTAATGTTCCAGCCTTTCCAAAGCAAGTACTTTCAAAAGAGAGGGGAAAGAGTACTTCGATAAAATACTCCGTGAGACAGCAAAGGACCAGTGGCTGTATAAGATGTCTCCATGCACCAAACACAATACCTAGACTCACTCTCTCTCTCTCTGTCTCTCTGTATGTGCAATCAACTGTGTTACAGTGTCGTGTCTACTGTGAACTGTGCATATGAACTGCTGTTAAAAACACTTGTAATGACATGAGGCATGTTTGATATACTTGTAAATTCATAAATGCAACAGGTTAACAGTTTTTTCATCAAGTGGACAAAATCTGCCAAAACACTGGACCATAAAGCTTTAAATATTTTTGATACACAATATTGGGTAACATTTGTGCGGTTACATGATCTGTAAATGATTTATATATGTGGTGATCACTGTGATAATTTTATGCCTATTATTGTGTAACATTTGCTTTATGTTTATTTTCTGTGTTACTTGTAAATAGGATCCACATTAATTTGGAACTGGGTCATTTCTCCTTATAACCTGGAAGGAGTGGGGGGAGGAGGAAAATGGGGTTGTTTTTTTTTGGGGGGGGGGGGGGGGTAATTGAGTACAAATTCTACCTGTAGCTACCTCTATCTGGGGAAAACAAGCAGAAGCAAGATTTAGTGCCCACAGTGTGTTCATGTAAGTTATTCATAGTCAATAGTGCCCACAGTGTGCTCATGTAAGTTATTCATAGTCAATAGTGCCCACAGTGTGTTCATGTAAGTTATTCATAGTCAATAGACTTCACAGTGTGTTCGTGTGTAAGTTATTTATAGTCAATAGACTTCACAGTGTGTTCGTGTGTAAGTTATTTATAGTCAACAGACTTCACAGTGTGTTCGTGTGTAAGTTATTTATAGTCAATAGACTTCACAGTGTGTTCGTGTAAGTTATTTATAGTCAATAGACTTCACAGTGTGTTCGTGTGTAAGTTATTTATAGTCAATAGACTTCACAGTGTGTTCGTGTGTAAGTTATTTATAGTCAATAGACTTCACAGTGTGTTCGTGTGTAAGTTATTTATAGTCAATAGACTTCACAGTGTGTTCGTGTGTAAGTTATTTATAGTCAATAAACTTCACAGTGTGTTCGTGTGTAAGTTATTTATAGTCAATAGACTTCACAGTGTGTTCGTGTAAGTTATTTATAGTAACAGACTTCTTTTAAGTGATCCATGGTTTTTTGGTCCACAGGATCACTTTCTTTGTATGCATGAGCTAGGAAACCCCATGCATTCATTGACCTCATTAAAAGTTGAAAATCGTTACAATCATCTACTTGTCACGACCACACAACATGACTATAAAGTTTGATGACCACTGACCATCACACCAAGGTTCTCTGGTAATCCGTCACAACTAACCAACATACATACAACAACATGTCCCTCTTCCTCTTTGAAAGGGGCTAGTATAACGACTTAATTTTCTGAAATCATGCGCATGCCTGCAGTTGCCAGTATAATAACTTACTTTTCTGAAATCATGCGCATGCCTGCTGTTGCCAGTATAAGCAACAAAGTCTCCTTTTGTTGCTCCTTAGGAATGTATCCAGATACATGCTGCAACAATGGCTTAATGTAATCACTAGCTGCCTCCGGGTTATCTTTAAACGTATCCAAACCTACAGAAATAAAAAAAACATCATTATTGTTGCAGAACTTGAAGATTCAATAGAAAATCATCTACACGTCTACCCGAGGTATCAAGCCTACAGAATTAAAAAAAAAACATAATCAGTTTTGCCGAACTTTGAGATTCAATAGAAAATCATCTACATTAGCCACAGGTTTCTGATGTAGGCTACTCTGCTCAGAAACCCTTACCATATCCTGCTATCAAAAGTTGCCTATCAGGTGAATATACCATCAGGCATTTCGTTTCTCCAATATCAAACCCAAAATAATGACAAAGGTGGCCAACCAAGAATTGTTTTGTGTGCTCTAGTCACCGGTTCTGATGTATTAAATTATATAACCAAGAATTGTTTTGTGTGCTCGTCACCGGTTCTGATGTATTAAATTATATAACCAAGAATTGTTTTGTGTGCTCGTCACCGGTTCTGATGTATTAAATTATATAACCAAGAATTGTTTTGTGTGCTCGTCACCGGTTCTGATGTATCAAATTAAAACAATCGTGTGAAGATTTCATTATAGGGCGCAACTTCAGACAAATTTTTTTTTCATTACCGAAAATAAAGATCTATGGTATAAATTTCTTTGTTCAGGCCTGAACTTGCAGGGTTTTTTTTTAGACTGGCAAAGTATTGTGATATTTATGAAGTCAATTAATTCCTATTCTATGTAATTTTGATCAAATTAAAAATGATAATTAAATGAGTTGAAATTCTTGCACAAAATTGTGAGAAAAAAGTTACTTTTGATTTTGGAGGGAAAGAGCCCTAATCATATAGGTATAGTTCTTTCAGGAGTTATGCAAGATATCAACAAACATACCATATGACGGGTATTTTCTGTGGCTGGAAATTTTTGCAACTTGATTTGTAAATCAGGTAGCAAATCATATTCTGCGTTTCCAATTTCTGCAGTTGCTTTACACTTATATGCATGCATAAATATTTTGCGATTGTAATTATAGCAGATTCTTCCTATCTGTAAAATTCTGCAAAAAATGGACAACCGCAGAAAATCCCCGTTATACAGTATGTAATATTGTGAAAATTTGTAAATAACCTTAAAATTCAATGACTGAATGAAATGAATTTGTAACTGATAATATTAATAATAAAAATCTATTCAAAACACAGGAAAATAGGATGGTAAGAATCTTTGATTATACATGTGTACCTGGTTTTATTTTTTTAACCACTGGTTTTCCCTCCTTGTCCACGAATTGCTGAATGTTGAGAAGATCCTTGGAATTTCCGGAATGGGGCGGCCAGAAGTAGAGAAAGACACGACTTCCACTACTACCGCAGTCAATAACGATACCATAGTGGACCGCGGGACCTAAGTCATTACTCCTCACCAGGTCGTGCTGGTGTTGTGTTTTGGTGACTGGTGGTGGACTCAGAAGTACCGTTTCCAGAATTATGAAGATGATCACAAGAACGATAAACGTTAAAACAGCAACAACAGCAATTTGTCTTGAAGACCACTTCTGCAAAGTTGTCTCCCATCTAATATTTCTGATGTTATAAAGGAGTTGTGGAACATTAAAATGAATTCTGAAAAAAAAAAATCATACAAGTATACTACAGATCTCTAGCTAACATTGTCATTAGCAAGCCAAGCCTCTACAGATCTCTTGTTAACATTGTCATTAGCAAGACAAGCCTCTACAGATCTCTTGTTAACATTGTCATTAGCAAGCTAAGCCTCTACAGATCTCTTGTTAACATTGTCATTAGCAAGCTAAGCCTCTACAGATCTCTAGCTAACATTGTCATTAGCAAGACAAGCCTCTACAGATCTCTTGTTAACATTGTCATTAGCAAGCTAAGCCTCTACAGATCTCTAGTTAACATTGTCATTAGCAAGCCAAGCCTCTACATATCTCTAGTTAACATTGTCATTAGCAAGCCAAGCCTCTACAGATCTCTAGTTAACATTGTCATTAGCAAGCCAAGCCTCTACAGATCTCTTGTTAACATTGTCATTAGTAAGCTAAGCCTCTACAGATCTCTAGTTAACATTGTCATTAGCAAGCCAAGCCTCTACAGATCTCTAGTTAACATTGTCATTAGCAAGCCAAGCCTCTACAGATCTCTAGCTAACATTGTCATTAGCAAGCTAAGCCTCTACAGATCTCTAGCTAACATTGTCATTAGCAAGCTAAGCCTCTACAGATCTCTAGTTAACATTGTCATTCATTTCTGCATCCTTGGTTACCCATCGTATTTTTACTTGTGACTGAATATTCAGAATGTAATTTTTGTAGGTTTAATTTTCATTGTTTTCATGATATGGACTCACTTAAAGCTTTATCAACAACAAGAAAAACCGGAAATACTTCAAACTCTCCAAATGAAAAGAGAAACTGGATTGATTGATTGTATATTGTTTAACGTCCCTCTCGAGAATAAAATTACTTCAAATTCTTTAAACAACAAGACTAAATGGATTTACTTCAAACTCTCCAAACCAGTGAAACTGGATGTACTTCATCCCAATCTCTGAGAAACTTGACTGTGATATCACAACTCTTTAATCATGAAATGAAGTCTCAACTAACTAGCATATCTATTTTTCTCAACTCATAAAAAATGGACTAAAGCTTAACATAACTATTTCATATGCATGTGTGTGTTTTTTCTTCACTTCTCTGAAATACAGTGATTTCCACTGTAAAATAGTCAGACACAAAAATTAAGATTATATTTGCCAAAAACTAATTCCTTTCTTAATGAATATTATTTCACAAAGTTGGTGATTTTTGCATTGCTGTAAAAATGTCTACATTTTAGTCAGTCATAACTAAATTCATGTAATTTGCAACATTTTATAATATTATACATGTACCACAGCTGGCAATGTGGCAATGAACAACTTATTGATTGCTGCCAATCTGTTACATTTGAGTGGTGCAATGAATTAAAACTGCTCAATTACAACAGTTTGTAATTTTGGGGATAATTATGATATTGAGCACACAAAAATTGCTTGAAAATCATATGTATTTTCTATGCTAAGATCTGATAGACACACTTTCAATGAAAATTCAATTCATTCTATAATTGTAGTGTATAGTACACTAAAAGTCTAAAAACCTTCAATAAAATGTCACTCATACAGAACTTTGTGGAACATTTTTCACCTACAAATCTAATCAATGATTATAGTCATGATCTGCCAATGTAGGGTTAATTCTGTAGTATGTAGGAGAGAGGAGAAAATTTGTGGCTGGACTGGGAATTGAACCCGGGACTCCTGCATTACTAGTCAGGTGCTCTAACCACTGAGCTACCCTGACGCCGATATCCATGGTCCATATCGCAGGGTTCGAAATTAACTCATGTCTGTAAGTCCGAGACTAGTGAACTCTCTATAGTACTAGTCCGTACGGACTAGTGAAAATCCAGAAATCAATCTTGAATTGGTAAAGATTTTTAGCAAGATTTGTCTGAGTCTCTTAGATGTTTGAACTTATGGTTGATTACCTGCATGGTCAAGTGTTTGCATGACTATGACAGCCTGATCTTCCTAACACATGGAGTGTGTTCGAGACCGCCGTTCTTCGAACGTGCACAAATTGTCAAATTCCTGCCGATTCCGAACGCCGAGTACACATCACGAGAACGTGTTCTAGGTGCAAGAATTGCAAGTAGTGTGGTCTGAGAACATGCACGTTTGTGCGCACATTTTCTCGACATTCATGACTCTAACACAGTAGTTCATAACACTATAGCTCATGACTTGGTCAATCGAGTGAATTGTTTTTACTTTATTGATAAAATTTCGAACTCTTTTTACTTTAAGATCTGAGCACCAAAACAACAGGAACATCGATCTCGAACGCACTTATGGACATTTATAAAAGGATTAACTCGGAGATTAATATTGTATGCTTCTGAAGATCTTGAATGCGAAATAAAATATGGTGGTCTCTTTTTCTTCTATAGGTGTCAGAAATTGAATTGTTTGCAACTGTGATGTGTTTGATTTGATTAAATACTATTGAATAAAATGAAGATCATTTTATTATATACTGGACGGACTAGTGAAATGCTTTGCTGACTAGTGAACATCAACAGTTACTATTCCGTACGGACTAGTGCTTGAAAAAGTTAATTTCGAACCCTGATATCGCCCTAACTACTACATTCCTCCCTCCTTAAATTTTCGCCCCCGAGACACACACAACCCCAATTCTTTTAGCCCATGGCAGGAGTTTCACCTGTGAATCCAGGGGTGGTCACGGCACCAAAATGTAGTACTAGAAAGAGGGGAAAATTTGTGACTGGACCGGGAATCCAACCCGGGACCCCTGCATTACTAATTAGGTGCTCTAACTCCTGAGCTACCCAGGCAGATATCCACAGACCGTATAGCCCTGACTACCACAATTCTATTATATTGATATTTCCTTCCAAAATATACATATATCTGTCAAAAAAACTAAAATAAAATAATTCAAAGTCAAATACATGTAGAGCAATGTTTTGGTTGGTACTTCACCAGTGTACTGTTGTAGGTTTCTAATACTGTAAAGTAAACTGTTTTCGTGATGTTAAAGAAGTAGGTTTACAAAAGTCTAACTGACCATAATTCTGACTGCAACTCACTCAAATGTAACAGGTTGAAAACAATCAATAATTTGTCAATTAACACATTGCCAGTAATAATGATATGTTATCAAATGAGTATAGATTAAGGTATCATTATATCAAAAATCTGTTGCATGGTCTTTTGTGTTTTACCTAAACACTTAGGCGGGTTTAGTACACAGGTGACAGACTTAATGGTATTTATATATATATGGATACATCTTACAATGGTTTACAAGATACTAACTAAGATATCATTTCACAAAAAACGAAATGAGACCCAGGGGCCTTAATGGTCACATCAGAATGACACAATCGAGAGCATAGCTTAGAAGATGCAACAGCATGTCAATAGCGCATGAAAGTGGAAGGGGGAAGGGACTTCAATGGAGGGGGGAAGAGAGAAGATCTAGATCTTGGCCAAATAACCAATTGGTCCATGGCTATAAGACATTGTCTAATTATAAGCAGCCTTTGTGTCCACTAATATCTGTCCACTACAAAGTTAATGTCTAAAGAATTGTTATGTTTTTAACTGGAGACATTGACTTTGTCTGCTGTTCAGGGTCACGAAATCTGGTCCTAAGCAATATTGGCAAGTACATTGTACCTTCTAATGTCTCTCCATTAGAAAGTTAATAGTTTGGATAATATTCTGATTTCTTATTATGACATTTGACTGGATGTTCTAAGATTTAGATTTTTTTAAATAATTGATTTTAGCTTCTATTAAACGTGTTTACCTATTTTCAGAAATTGTCAACAAGATTTTGATGTTTGTCAGCGAAGTTTTTATTTTCTTGAGAAAAAAATAGAGTGCACTGCCATGGCACATATGATACGTCCATCAGAAAAATGAATGTAATGTTCATTGACACAACAGATTAAATGACAAATAACAACCAGTTCTATCACTAATACAGTGTGGTAGTATCGGTCTATATTATCTCCATTTCATTATTTTTTACTTACTTGTCTATGTAAATTCCTATCTTCGTATTCGAGTTGTTTATTTCATGAAATAGGAAGAGAGTTATCTTTTATTTTCAAACGTATTTTATTACAAAACTTCTCATTGGTTACTTCTAGATTTATTATCAAATCACATTACAGGTAACTTTTACTTTCATTCTTTTGTTAAGAATAGTATTTAAACCCGAGCACAACCGTGCTCAACCGTGCTCGGGGCTTCTTCTGAGCCAAACCTTGCAACAAGGTAAATATCAGGAGTTACCGCACCCTGTATTTTTTATTATTGTTTCTTTATTTTTCCTATTTAGTTATATTTTTCTCTCAAGCCACATTCATTCCCCGGGATTATTAGTTTGGTATTTATCATACAATTGTTGAACTTCATTAAAGGTTTAAAACTTTATTTATTTATTATTTTATTACTAGCCTCATTCTAGGCGGACTCAAACTTACCTGGAGAAATCTAAAGGGTTGAATACCTTATATAACACGTATCATCATTAAAAAAAACCACAACGCGAAGTAAAAAGAACATATCAATAGTAGTGGCAGAATGTCCAACTACTACAACAGTATCAAACAGCAAAGGAAGGTTTCCTACATTAAAGTATGCATTAAGTAATCAATAAGAGGACCTCAGGCCACATTGTTCTGAGATACTGCATTTTCTCATGAATATAACCCTCCCTACCATTATGACCCCTTTAATTTGTGACCCCATGCATCTTCAACTCATTACAAGTATCATCACATGGTCTGACACAATTTTAAATCTACACTCACTGAGGATACTTGCATATTAGGTTGAAAAATTGTACCATATTTCTTGAGAAGATTCCTATGCAAAACTTAAAACCTCTATTGTGGCCCGGCAACACAGTCTAACAAGTCGAACCCTTGTGATTCTAAAATCACTGTTACTGAAATAATGACATTGTCAAAAGAAAACGATATAGCAAGCTAATACAGCTATTGGCTATCATGCTTTCACTGATGTCTGAGACCTGACACATTTTTCAGATATAAGCTCTATAAATGCCATTCTTTCAAGGGATATGCTCTCTGTAGAGCATTTCTTATGCAATACATATCCTAGTTAGTTAGAATAATCTAACTGTGTCTCGGGACAGGCCCTCACCACAGTTAGAATACCTCCCATATACCCGTAATGTAGCAGAAAATTGCGGAATCGCTCCAAAACGATTTTAAACTTATCAAAGAATAAACGCGTACATTTAAAGTTAAATTTATATACAACTAACCTCATTGGTAATTTGTAAGTCCTTAACACTGTAAAAAATCGTATAATAATATTGTAAACTCAACACTTTGAAATGTCACTTTTCTCGATTCGAACTGACTGCCATTTTACCGGAAACTGTCATCGGAACACCCTGCTGCATGCTGTTTTCCAAAAACGAACGCTTACCTAATTTGCAAATAAGAACGGCCCAAGTGGGTCGTTAAGATAACTTTCCAAATGCATATGAGTGATGTGTTACATAATTTTACCGAAACATGCACTGTGTGCAATTTTCATTTTGCTACATTGCAGGTATATAGGACGCATTCTATCGTTAAATCGGGTCCATAGGACATTATCATTTTAACGATAGAACATTCTATCTAATACCTAGTGTGTTCATTTTACACAATATCACTGAATCAAAAATCTTAAAGTTCACACCAGAAGTATTGAGCAACAAAATAAAAAACTAGTTAACACAAGTGTTTGGAACTTGTTCAAGTTTACTTTGAACATATTCTTTTTCTTCTTTTTAATCATCATAAAATGTATAGGTACCCAGGATGTGCAAGTAACTGTATCATTTGATTTCTTTAGATTTTTTTTACGTGTAAATTCTCTGTTGATATTTTAATTTCATTATTGTAATGTTTATATCATGTGGCGGACAGCTAGATTTGTTCATATAATGAACGGATGAATAAATATTTAAAACTACAAACGGGACATAGCATAGCATACGATCCGAACTACTTTTACACCAACCCATATGATAACAGAGGGCTGTTTTTACTATTTGTTCTACATTTTCTACCTAAGGAGCTAAAAACCAGCATCTCGATGCTTGATTAATATTATAATGAACTGAAAATATCTCAAATTAACAGTCATACATCTACCTTGCCATGGAAATCGGAGATAAATTTTTATGCACGTGGTTCCATCGGGCTCGAGATACAATATACCCATGAATGTGAAAGTAGACAAACCATGCCCGACTTCCAGATGTTCCGACCCTTTTTCGAATTTTATTCATATTTTAAGCGACTTGAATGTTATGAAGACAAAGACTATAAATGTACAGAAACATCTAAGTGCAGAGCCAATATTCAAAAGTAGAAAAAAAATAGCCAATCATTTATGGAGCGCCAATTTAAATTAAACTTAATTTTAATTTGAAGATATCATCAATTCATAATCATTTGATACGCGCAACAATTCAGTTTTATCATAGTACAATCATGGAAGGGAAAGAAAATGTGGAATCAGACATTGGAGAGACAACAAACTCATTAGAGGATCCTCACAAGGATATTAATCTGTCGGTGAGTGATTTAACAGAAGACATAACAGCAGACCACCAGAGCCGGGAACAGTCCTCTTCAGTAGTCGACATTCATCAGTTCAGCGAAGATAACAATGACAAACTAGATGAACATGTTGGTGATATGAACGTAAACAGTGCAGCTGGTGGTGTAGAAGCTTCCTCCTATGTTAGTCCTGAGGTCAGTGCAGAAAAAAACACATTAACACATGAAAGTGAAACACCAGAAGGATGCATGGATATTACAGAGCCTTATACCAATGAACAACCTAGCACAGATCATACACAGGATGTAGTGTAAGCTGTATTGGATTTTGTGTGTATTTATGGAGGTAATAGCGAGCGCAGCGAGCCAGCGCAGAGCGCTGGCTTGTACTGCGAGCTCTAATGACTAGAGCGCGGGAAATAATCCGAGCTAAATCTCAACCTCTAACAAGAAATTTTTTTTGACGCCAATCCCAGAAGTCCCTCGTACAAAATGGCAGATGGTTTGATTCGTAAAATAATAATAAAAAAAATCTTTGAAGTATTACAAACCTTTCTTATTTGAAAGGAAAGGATGACAATCATATTCTTTCCCCTTTCTTTTTCTTTTTAAAATATTGTCTAAAGAAATGTAAACAGTCACATCACAACTACCAGGCTACGTCACAACATGCTCGTTGCATTTCCCGCTAAACTGGTTCCTACATTGGCGAGAAGAGCAAGACAGTAATCCTACGTATTGATAGTGAACCAGATCAGTTTTCCTTGTTTTCAATATAAATTTTTTGAAAATGTATTCAGATATGCTGCGCTCGCCCCAACGGTCACACCGTAATCATATTAGTGTCATGTACATGTATCAACAGAAGTACTAGTGTCTTGTATCTAAGGAGATACTAGTGTCTTGTATCTAAGGAGATACTAGTGTCTTGTATCTAAGGAGATACTAGTGTCTTGTATCTAAGGAGATACTAGTGTCTTGTATCTAAGGAGATGTGTACTTTAGCAGAGTTCAGAGTTCAAAATTAACCATAGACTGATAGACAAAGTCTATGTCAAATGACACTGGTCTATACCCATTGTAATTGAGATAGACTAAATTGTCTATGCCGATTTCTAGATTTAAAGCAGTTAAATTAAGTTATAATCCCAAAGGACCCAGCATGATCAGTCGATGTCTGATAAATGTTATGAGGAAAGGAAGATATTGTTATGGAAATGGAAAGAAAATACGCTTTGTAAGTACATTAGATGTAAATGAAAATGTTATGTTATTTTTTTCAATGTTGCGGTCGATGCCAATTCGATGAGGTCTATGTCATCTTGTTTTGGCATAGACCTGTGGTCTATACCAAGTTTTAAACCAATTTCAAACTCTGCTTTAGTGACATGTATCTATGAGGTACTGGTAACATTTACAACCATTTGGGTAATAGGATTGACTGTAACCATTTTATGATATATAACATTGTGCCCATTTTGTACAAGAATTGCACATGCATTGAAGATGTGCGCAGGGTTTGGTCAGTTTAAATGACATTTGTTGTATGCTATGTGCAAAAATACCTGAATGTTTGGACCTAAAATTGATTTTTATGTTCTGCATGGCATGTTTGTACTCTTTTAAAACCATTATCATGATTATAGCAGGCAAATATACATACATATATATATGATATTTCAGTGACTGTATAAAAGGTACCCTGATCCAGAGCCCAACACTGTTAGCAGGGACTGAGTTCATCAAGGACAACTATCTGAGAGGATGTAAATGGTGAGTTTATAGACTGCTAGTCAGGACTGTTGAGAATTCTAGGAGAGGATGTAAATACAGTGTAGTGAGTTTATAGATTACTAGTCAGGAGTGTTGAGAATTCTAGGAGAGGATGTAAATAGTGAGTTTATAGATCGCTAGTCAGGAGTGTTGAGAATTCTAGGAGAGGATGTAAATAGTGAGTTTATAGATCGCTAGTCAGGAGTGTTGAGAATTCTAGGAGAGGATGTAAATAGTGAGTTTATAGATCGCTAGTCAGGAGTGTTGAGAATTCTAGGAGAGGATGTGTAAATAGTGAGTTTATAGATCGCTAGTCAGGACTGTTGAGAATTCTAGGAGAGGATGTAAATAGTGAGTTTATAGATCGCTAGTCAGGAGTGTTGAGAATTCTAGGAGAGGATGTAAATAGTGAGTTTATAGACTGCTAGTCAGGAGTGTTGAGAATTCCAGGTATAACAATAAAGCAATATATCGCTTGTATTAATCGTAAGTCTGTATGATTCGCATATTGTATCATCAGTAAAATATGATATGAGTTGTAGGTATATTTGTCATTAATCTAGACTTTGTTCTGAGTTGAGCATAATTTTAAAATAGTTATGGCCTAATTATTCTAGTAATTTTCATATGTCATTGTTATACGGTTAATGAACTCCATGTTGATACAAAAGTTCTTAATGTGGTATTTATCTTGCAAATAATACAAAATTAAATGTACTACTGCACCATTTCAAAATAAACAACAAAAAACTAAGAAATCTTAAATCATCAGAGTCATGAAAACTGTATTGTGATACATATCACATGTTCGTAGCATGATGTGTATATACATGTATCATGTAGTAGCCTGCATCCCATGTTCATAGCATGATGTGTATATATCATGTGGTAGCCTGCATCACATGTTCATATCACGATATGTATATATCATATGGTAGCCTGTGATAGTGAGGCCTACAAGGAAGAATTTCTTTTGTTTTAACCTTTAAACATTTGAATATTGCAGGTCAGTAGATGGCAGTAAGCTTTTGACAACGGCCAACGACAACAAGTTTTATGTGTATGACTTTGCACAAGAGCTTTGTACACAAGACAGGTTTTCTGAAATGGTAAATTATTATATTAATCCTACAAAATTTTGTTCATATCATCTTAACCTTAATTAAGAATGAGATGAGCAAACATAACAAAACCCTGTAAAATTAATAACTTAATTAAGAATGAGATGAGCAAACATAACAAAACCCTGTAAAATTAATAACTTAATTAAGAATGAGATGAGCAAACATAACAAAACCCTGTAAAACTAATAACTTGGATATTATGAGATCTGGAACCATCAAACCTTATCAATTGAGTACAGCCCACTAAATCATTTCCCAAATGTTTCCATCTCAGGTTAAAAAAAATTTGTTTGTTGGATTTGTTTTTCAGCACAATACGTTTTGTTTTGAAAGTCTCTAGTTGTCTTTTGTCTCTCATCTGTAAACTTTTCCCATTTTCAACTTCTCAGGAACCATATGACCAGTTTCAACTCGACACAAAGCATCCTCGGGTGAAGGGTCAGAGGGTGGAGCTATGTAGCTCATATCCTTGGGTGAACGGTCAGAGGGTGGAGCTATATAGCTCATTGTGAAAGTGTATTATTTCTTTGAAAATCTTTTTGAAAACACAATTATATCTGTTTTTCAGAAATACTCGAAGGTTATCCATGAGACAGGGACGGTGTATGACTTCTGTTGGTACAACCAAACATCGGATCCACGATCGAGTTGGTGAGTTCTTTTTTAAAATCAGTTGCATCTCTTGTAAATCCAAACAATTTGTGGACGGTCCAAGCACTATCATTTATACAAATGTATGTTACATCCCTGAGCTTTGTTTGAGCAATTAGCAGATGATATTAAAGTTATAACTGTAAGAATTATTAATTGGTTATTTGTCCCACTGAAAATTGGCCACTGATATTGATTTCTTATGACAATGCCAATTCATAAAAATTGGACAAGTAATAAATGAAAATATCTTATACACGTATTCATAAACTTTTACAACAGTAAGAATGACCTGTTTCATGTATAAGGTATTTGATAGAAACCATATGCATTATTCATACCAATGTTGTTTTTTCTTCCTCAAGGCTGTAAAATATTGTACCGACTAAATCTGTCTTTGTTGTCCTTCTAATTAAGGCTGTAAAATATTGAACCGACTAAATCTGTCTTTGTTGTCCTTCTAATTAAGGCTGTAAAATATTGAACCGACTAAATCTGTCTTTGTTGTTCTTCTAATTAAGGCTGTAAAATATTGAACCGACTAAATTTGTCTTTGTTGTTAATTAGAATTAAGGCTGTAAAAGATTGAACCAATTAAATCAGTCTTTCTTGCCTATGAAACAATTTAAATTTATGAAGTAATTACTGGACATTTTTCTTACCAGAAACCCTCTGAATTAATGTCTTCTTGTATTTTAAGTTTTTTGGCCACGAGTAAAGATAGTCCGATCCATTTGTGGGATGGCAACAGCGGGGAACTGGTTTCTTCCTACAGAGCCTATGACCAAATGGTTAGTCAGACTTAGTCTCAGAAATATCTTGTACATGATAGAGAGAGAGGTATTTATGTTAAAATCATTGTGTGAAATGGGGTTTTTTAATTAAAATTATTGTGTTAGTAGGAGTTTTTGTTAAAATCATCTTGTAAATTAGTGATAATTTGAAATTTGAACAATAAGTTCAAATTTCAAATTATCATATTAATGGGTGTTTTTGTTCCAATCATCTTGTTAATTAGTATTTTTGTTAATTGATGACTGGTTTTTTTTTTTACATTGAAATCATTGTGTTCACTTGTTTTTTATTTTTGTTTGAATCATCATAT
Organism: Ostrea edulis; assembly: GCF_947568905.1. Lineage (NCBI taxonomy): Eukaryota > Metazoa > Mollusca > Bivalvia > Ostreida > Ostreidae > Ostrea > Ostrea edulis. The sequence continues at coordinate 58,901,351 of NC_079172.1, forward strand.
TAATTGATGATTTATTGCATAACGCTGTGAATTGATGGGTTTTTTATTTTTGTTCAGGATGAGTTGACTACAGCCCACAGCCTGTGTTATAGCTGGGATGGATCTAAGATATATTGTGGATTCAGGAAGATGATACGAGTGTTTGACACTAACAGACCGGGAAGAGAGTGCGAGAACAGACCAACATACGGTGTGTAAATCAGTTGTAATGTATCGCACACAGTCCTCCATTGTTAACAATTTCAATATACAAGTACAGGGGCCACTATAGGTTTGTAGTCTCCATCAGAATACACATGCATAGGAAAATTCTTTGTCTACAAATTTTCAAAATAGTATTCAACATACATTAAGTTTGTTCATACTATGATGACATCTTTGGGGGGAGGGGGGGGCACAATTGGGGTTCAAGTTTTACATAGAAATATAATGAAATGATTGAAAGTATTTAGAAATGTCTTATTTGTTAAAGATGTATAGTTTCATAAAGATGTTTGTTTTCATTTTGATACTGATAGTAATTTTTTCTATATGAAAATTTTATTTCAATTTTTTTTTTGTTAGAAAAATTTTGTCACCGTTGTTTTTCGGTGTGACAGGAATATTCCTACACAATGCAATATGAAAATAAAGTTTTTGTAAATACATTTACTTTGTGTGTGTTTTTAGGATTTTAACAAGCAGTCTGATTTTGTAGTTTTTAGGATTTTAACAAGCAGTCTGATTTTGTAGTTTTTAGGATTTTAACAAGCAGTCTGATTTTGTAGTTTTCAGGATATTAACAAGCAGTCTGATTTTGTAGTTTTCAGGATATTAACAAGCAGTCTGATTTTGTAGTATTCAGGATTTTAACAAGCAGTCTGATTTTGTAGTTTTTAGGATTTTAACAAGCAGTCTGATTTTGTAGTTTTCAGGATATTAACAAGCAGTCTGATTTTGAAGTTTTCAGGATATTAACAAGCAGTCTGATTTTGTAGTATTCAGGATTTTAACAAGCAGTCTGATTTTGTAGTTTTCAGGATATTAACAAGCAGTCTGATTTTGCAGTTTTCAGGATATTAACAAGCAGTCTGATTTTGTAGTTTTCAGGATATTAACAAGCAGTCTGATTTTGTAGTTTTCAGGACATTAACAAGCAGTCTGATTTTGTAGTTTTCAGGATATTAACAAGATGTCTGCTTTTGCAGTTTTCAGGATATTAACAAGCAGTCTGATTGTGTAGTTTTCAGGATATTAACAAGCAGTCTGATTTTGTAGTTTTCAGGATATTAACAAGCAGTCTGATTTTGTAGTGGGTAAAGTTGGAGGGCAGAATGGCATCATCTCCTGTCTGGTGTCGAGCGCCCATGGAGGGCTGTATGCAGCGGGATCCTATTCACGAAGCAGTGAGCATCTTCATTACTGTTGTATCAATTTTCACATAGTCATGAAACATAAAGCCTCATATCGATTCCGTACAATACTAGACTGATAAGTTCTGGCAAATTAACATTAGAATATATACAATACAATTACAAGAGATAACTGCATAGAAACATGAACACGAATGATAAGAAACAGATGAGAAAAAGAATGTTAAGTCTACTAAAGAACTACCCCAAGCACATGATCAACTGCACAGGAAGTAATGCTGTCACAATTGAATTAAATGTAGGTTAACTGAACAATTTCATTGGCTAATGAATTTTTATGCCCCCCTTGTGACAAGACCTTTTTGGTGGTACTAAACCTTTTGACCTTGACATTTGACCTACTTTTAAAAAAATTGACATTGGTCATCACTTCTAAATGGTAAATATTAGAGCTCTCATATTGCACATGAGCATTTCTTGTGACAAGATCTTTCTACTGGTACCAAGATATTTGTCCTTGTGACCTTGGCCATCTTCGGAATTGGCCATTATTGGGGCATTTGTGTTTCACAAACACATCTTGTTTCTGATCTGAAATTATGGGATTAAACATTATAGTGATTGGCTATACGAGGGCTGTTCAATATGTAAACAGGTTGTAATGAGAATATTCATTATGTAAGAAATTAGAGCTTATATAAAAGTTTGCACAAAACTCAGTCATTTGGTAATTCAGATTTTTACTGAATGGGGGAAAGTTTATGGGTCTGATAAGGTATCTTTTGAGACATTTTGTAGGTAGAGAAAGAAATTTCTGACTGTCAAAGATGCAGCAAAATCTGTCTGACCTGTGACTGTAACAGGCAAGGCAAATGTCTCAAAAGTCAGGGAAATAATTGAAAGTGATGGCAGTTACATGATTCGTGATATTGCCAAAGCTGTTGGCATTTCGCTATCGCAGGTGCATATCATTTTGAAGCGTATTTTGAAAGTACAAAAGATTTCTGCCAGATGGATACTGCATATATTGACAGATGACCAAAAACGGGTATGAGTACAAACCACTAAGCAACTGCTCAAATTGTTTCCCAAATTCAATGAAAGACAATTTGCAAACATTGTTACTGGTGATGAAACATGGGTTCACTATTTCGAACCAGTATGAAAAATTGGAAACAAAATGTGGCTAACTAAACACGGTAGAAGGCCTGTAGTTGCCAAAAGAACCATAAGCACAAAGAAGGTTCTTTATTACATATTCTTGTCATGTGATGGTATAGCTGTACAAATTCCGGTGCCGAAGGGCAAAAGTGTTACAGGTCGGTATTACCGAGATGTTATACTAAAAAAGCTCACGAAATATTATCATAAACGATGCCCTGTGTCAGGATTTAGGTGCGTTTGTCTACTTCATGATAATGCTCCATCACATACATTTCAGCTTGTGAAGCCATTTTTGAAGTTGGAGAAGGTTACCGTTTTGCCACACCCACCATACTCTCCAGATCTAGCCCCATGCGACTTTTTCCTTTTTCCAAAACTTAAAAAGATATCGTACAATACACATTACACATCGAACAGCCCTCGTACATGCATTTTTGTGGTATGCCTTTGTTATGTAAACATACCAAAACAAAAAAGCTTTAATTTTCAAAGAAGTTTTGGGGTTTTTAAAGGTCATAATTATACTGTTTCAAAATAGGCACATCTATGGGTGGTGGAAAGGATAAAAAAATTAATGCAGTAATGCAAAGCAAACAATGATTACATAGATAGACTCAGCCGCCATCTAACATTAATTCCGATGATGATTATTGGTTTTGCAACAGAGTCTGTTGATTTTATCTTAAGCTGATTTGTTTTGTATTTCAGTATGTTTTTTAAAATGAATTGTTAGTTTTGAATTATCGTCTTTTTTACTCTTTCCATACACATCATGCATGAAAAACATGCTTTAACCACAGAGCCATGTAACCATCAATAGTACACACCATTAGGTGAATGAGTTCAACAATTTGAAAACAACCTGTTGTCTCTAGAAGGCTCTTAAATAATTTAATGATTTTTATTTGATTGTTTAGTTGGACTGTATTATGAGCCAAAAGGTGAAACAGTGTGTGTATTTGAAGGACAACAAGGGGGAGTCACTCATTTGGCATTTTCTCCAGATGGTACAAAATTATTCAGTGGAGGAAGAAAGGTAAGATTTTTCAGACCTGACATTACTTCGGGTCCTACTTTGTTCAAGTTGTATGTGTCTGGTATGGCTTCTTTCACTTTTGCCCAGTTATACATCACCCTAGGACTGACCTTGTATTCAAGAGAATCTCACTCAAAGGTCAAGGTAAAATTGTATCTTGGTGTAAAATTGTATCTTAGTGTAAAATTGTATCTTGGTGTAAAATTGTATCTTGGTGTAAAATTGTTTTTGAATTTGTGTCATGGCTTGGATTTCTTGAAAATTGAGCAGTTAAAATTTTAGTAAAATTGCAGACTGAAGTCCAAGTTTTGAATAAAGTTTCTTTTGAGAAATCCAGGCCAGGGTGTATTTTCTGAATCCTCATTGCTTTAAATTATCATTTGTTTCATGATCGATATTTTTAAGAAAGAACGACAATCATTGTGCTGTTTGTGTCTCATCACATGTAAGAGTTTTAAATGGCTAAATTGGAAATCGTGTATTTCATAAGTTTATCGTTTCGTTATAATTGTAGAGTGAGTCTTCCCATTCTTTTTATTTTCATTTCAGGATCCAGAAATTTTATGCTGGGATTTGAGAAATCCTGGACAAATTCTGTTTGTGGCAGTTAGAAAGGTGGAAACAAACCAGCGGATTTATTTTGACCTAGACAGGTTGGTGATTTAATCACAGACATTTTTCTTACTTGTGTTACTGTTACTCAAGGTGGTTCAGAATTTGGCAATTTCGTAAAAATGCCAAACCTTCCAGCTATATTCAAGTGTGGTCCCCCAGCCCTTCCAGTACTAAATTGCCAGTCCGATTCTGCACCAGTTCAGCTGTCATTTATTAAAATGAAATGGCCATGTCTGCCTGTAGATCCAGATAGTATCTAGATACAAGGTCAAGGACAATGCTAAGTCTCTTTTCACCTCACCACTAAATCTAAAGCAGACACATAACACATGTTTGGATACTACTTCTGCCGCTTATGAAAACCTTTGATTTACAACACAACTTTTCTGCTCATGAGTCAGGTCTAATATCGCTTTATTGTTGCATCACCTCTTCAAATGTTAAAGCTAACAAATATCAAGTTGACACATTTTCTCACTACACTCGTGTCAAAACTTACAAAAGCTCCAGGTGAACCAAAAACTCACAACTTCAAATAAAAAACTCGCATTGGGAGATCCAGTGAACCAGCCAAATCTTTCACGAGAACTTCCATATACATGTATAAAGAAGTTATAAGGATTTTTAAAATTTTACATAGTATTGAAGAATTCTTTTAAAATCTTCTTCAGAAGAACTGCAATGGTAAAATTAAGGTGAAATATATATTAGAATGCGAAGGTCAATCCTCACGAACATTTCATCAAGCTTATATATGGGTCAGTGGCAAATTCCTTCAAAATACAACCAACTAAAGTGTTCTGTAGATCATTTTTATTTAAAATAGGACCCCCGAGTTTTGGCATGGCCACACTAGGGTCAGAAAGTTTTCCTAATACAGACATGACGTAGGAACATTCTGTAAAAATCTTCCTCCTGAGAATCACAGGGGTACTCTTTTGTCAATTCCTTTGCAATCCTCCAATCTGTAACCTCGTGGTATGGGTAAGCACTGTAGGGTCACACATTTTACAGTCGATTATATAGCTAAATTTTCTTTAACAGAACTGCAAGGCTAGATTGATTTACAAATATATTCATGAACTGCTGACCCAATCATATTCAAGACTTTACATAATCAGCATGCAACCACTATGGGTGGAGCGGTTCATATGAATGTTACACCTAATAAACAAGCAATTTCTTATCAGATAAATATATATAATCAAATATATACAAATTAATTTGAATAAGAAAGTTAATTTATTTCTTCTAATGAATACGTATTGAGAAACTGATAATAATTGATAATTGCATCGAAAGGCTTCTCCGGTTATTTCAATTAATCGATTATCATTTTGCATCTGATTTCCAACACTACCAGGTATTGTTCGATTGCACTATATAGGTAGATATATGCATTATAATGGGAAATAAAAACCACAATAAGTTGCTTGTCCTACATTTTCCCAATATTTCATGAACTAGTCTTAGTTTTATTTTAACTAAGTGTGAAAAAGTGGACTTGCATGTGGAATAACACTGCTAATTTTTATACGCCCGTCAAAGACGGGACGTATTATAGTATGGCGTCGTCCGTCTGTGTGGACCTTGTTGGCAGGATACAGACTGAACCATAAGCTCCAGGATTTTACAACTTGGTACATTTGATCCCCATGATGAGAGGAAGATGCCTAATGTTTTTCAAGGTCAGAAGTCAAAGATCAAGGTTGTAATATCACTTAGTAGGAAACCCTTGTGGGTAGGATACAAACTGAACCATAAGCTCCAGGATATTTGATCACCATGATGAGAGTAAGACGGCTAAAGTTTTTCAAGGTTAGAGGTCAAAAGTGAAGGTCGTAGTATCACTTATTAGGAAAACCTTGTAGGCAGGATGAAAACTTAACTCCAGGATATTGCAACTTGGCACATTTAATCACCATGATGAAAGGAAGATGCCTATTGTTTTTCAAGGTTAAAGGTCAAAGGTCAAGGTCGCAGTATCACAATAGGAAAACCTTGTAGGCAGGGTACAAATCGAACCATAAGCTCCAGGATATTCCAACTTGGTACATTTGATCACCATAATAGAGGAAGATGCCTATTATTTTTCAAGGTCAAGGGTGCAGTATCACTTAGTAGAAAAACCTTGTAGGCAGTATACAGACCAAACTGTTGGGGTTAGGGCCGTCAAACTTGGTACACATACACTTTACGCCAAGTGGAGAATGCCTATTGTTGCTCAAGGTCAAAGTTATAGTAGCAGGTTACAGACTGAACCGTTGGAGCTAGGACCATCAAACTTGGTACACATTCATCTTTTGACAAGTGCATAAAGAGAACATGATTTTTCTGTTTTTATGATGCAAAGAGAGTATGTCACACCCTTATGATTGCTGATACTACTTGAAGCCAAGTTCTACAAATCATGTTGTAAGAAAAACGCCCTATATTAGCTTTTTACGGGCATATTATGTACCGTTGTCGGTACTCTTGTTAGAAGTTGACAGAAGTAAATGTGAGTGTAAGGAATGATAACTCTGGGTAGAGATTGGTGTATATTAGTGCAGCATGTTATTAGGAATTTAATGATACCTAACAAAATCGACATAGAATTGAACATATGTGTATATAATAACAGAGTATTAATTAGAAATATTTAATATGTTTTTCTGATTACAGTTCAGGAAGGTACCTGATTTCTGGTAACCATGATGGTACAGTCACACTCTGGGACACACAACAACCCCCCACCCAATCAAGGCCAGACACTGACTTTGTCTTAGAGTCCTGTCAGGAATTCAAAGCCCACAACGACACTGTCAATGGCATCAGGTCAGTCTGCACTTTCAAATTGGTGAATTAAGTGATTTATTCTGAACAAGTATTAATCTGTCATTTGTCTGTAAATTTTTCACATATTTGTACTTAAGATGTACATGTATGTAATCTGACTGTTGTCTGTAGACATTTTTAAAAAGTATACTTCATTTTACAGATTTATTAGTTCACCTGAGTGGAAAGCTCAAGTTAGTTTTTCTGATCAAAAGTGGGCCGTCATTTCTTGTTTGCGTTTTTGATTTTATTACTTTGCCCAATTGGAATCCTCAACTGAGGTTGTTTTATCAAAATTTTGACTGTTGATGTTTCACATTTTGATTTCATTAGTTCTTCCTAGTGGAAGGCTTAAGTGTTCTTTCCTAATCAAAAGAAATGGGGGTTTTAAGGGCCAAAATAGACCCCATCTCCAAATTCAACCCAATTTTTTTCTGGAAAATATCTAGGATAAGCCCTCATTAAATCACTCTACTCCTTATCAGTATCCCAATGTATATTCTCTTTACAGCTATTCTAAGATGGGTATGCTTTCTGTAAATTAGGCAAGAATGCCTTTAGGTTACAATATTAACTTTATGTTATTAATATTCTCATAAAACACATTTGTTAAGTTGCACAAACACATGTACAATGTTTTTATTTTCCATCAGAGAATTATATTTAATGAATTTTATGCCCCTGCCATGAAATGGTCGGGACATACGTAAGGTTAATGTTCGAGTACCTCCATTCCTTAAAAGTAATATGGAGCCACGGCCTCGAAGGAATGGAGAGGAATGAGGACATTGACCTACTTCAGATCCACCCCAGTTTTAATCAAACTGTCATTATAACTCATATTAGGAAAAAATTTTCAATGAATTACAAAAATACTATCAGATATCAGAATCATATATAATGCCACAATAGAGTTTAGTCATATGAAACATCTACTGTTTAATGTTTCCAAAGTTGCCATTGTCCACAGTAGATAGAGCTTCTGCCTTTCATGTGAAGGGTATTGGGTTCGACTTCCATCTGTGCTGTTGATTTGAAAATTATTCTTTACATTTTGTTAAAACAGTGACAAATGCTGAGGGGATTAGGGGGAACATGTTCATTAAAAAAAATCATATTTAACTCAATAGAACATTTCTAAATAGTTGTCCGAAGCTCTCCTTTCCTGAAAAATAATGGATTGCTATTACAATAGAATGTCACAGCCGGATTTTAAATGTAGAGTGTTTTTCTTTCCATTGCTGTGCTGAATTTGGTAAATCTTTTTATATTGATGACTTACAGATCAAGAACTTGGAGTTTCATAATTATTCATTAGCCTAATTTCAACAATAAAGGTTTATGTCAGTATAATAATAAAGGTTTATGTCAGTGTAATGATAAAGGTTTATGTCAGTATAATGGATGATAAAGGTTTATGTCAGTATAATGATAAAGGTTAATGTCAGTATAATGGATGATAAAGGTTTATGTCAGTATAATGATAAAGGTTAATGTCAGTATAATGGATGATAAAGGTTTATGTGTCAGTATAATGGATGATAAAGGTTTATGTCAGTATAATGGATGATAAAGGTTTATGTCAGTATAATGATAAAGGTTAATGTCAGTATAATGGCTAATAAAGGTTTATGTCAGTATAATGATAAAGGTTTATGTGAGTATAATGGATGATAAAGGTTTATGTCAGTATAATGATAAAGGTTAATGTCAGTATAATGATAAAGGTTAATGTCAGTATAATGGATGATAAAGGTTTATGTCAGTATAATGGATGATAAAGGTTTATGTCAGTATAATGATAAAGGTTAATGTCAGTATAATGGATGATAAAGGTTAATGTCAGTATAATGGATGATAAAGGTTTGTCAGTATAATGGATGTTAAAGGTTTATGTCAGTATAATGAATGATAAAGGTTTATGTCAGTATAATGGATGTTAAAGGTTAATGTCAGTATAATGGATGATAAAGGTTTATGTGTCAGTATAATGGATGATAAAGGTTAATGTCAGTATAATGGATGATAAAGGTTTATGTCAGTATAATGATAAAGGTTAATGTCAGTATAATGATAAAGGTTAATGTCAGTATAATGATAAAGGTTAATGTCAGTATAATGGATGATAAAGGTTTATATCAGTATAATGATAAAGGTTAATGTCAGTATAATGATAAAGGTTAATGTCAGTATAATGGATGATAAAGGTTAATGTCAGTATAATGGATGATAAGGTTAATGTCAGTATAATGATAAAGATTTATGTCAGTATAATGGCTAATAAAGGTTTATGTCAGTATAATGGATGATAAAGGTTAATGTCAGTATAATGGATGATAAGGTTAATGTCAGTATAATGATAAAGGTTAATGTCAGTATAATGGATGATAAAGGTTTATGTCAGTATAATGGATGATAAAGGTTTATGTCAGTATAATGATAAAGGTTAATGTCAGTATAATGGATGATAAAGGTTTATGTCAGTATAATGATAAAGGTTTGTCAGTATAATAATAAAGGTTTGTCAGTGTAATGATAAAGGTTAATGTCAGTATAATGGATGATAAAGGTTTATGTCAGTATAATGATAAAGGTTAATGTCAGTATAATGATAAAGGTTAATGTCAGTATAATAATAAAGGTTTGTCAGTGTAATGATAAAGGTTTATGTCAGTATAATGGCTAATAAAGGTTTATGTCAGTATAATGGCTAATAAAGGTTTATGTCAGTATAATGGATGATAAAGGTTTATGTCAGTATAATGGATGATAAAGGTTTATGTCAGTATAATGATAAAGGTTAATGTCAGTATAATGGATGATAAAGGTTTATGTGTCAGTATAATGGATGATAAAGGTTTATGTCAGTATAATGGATGATAAAGGTTAATGTCAGTATAATGGATGATAAAGGTTAATGTCAGTATAATGGATGATAAAGGTTTATGTCAGTATAATGATAAAGGTTAATGTCAGTATAATGATAAAGGTTAATGTCAGTATAATGGATGATAAAGGTTTATGTCAGTATAATGGATGATAAAGGTTTATGTCAGTATAATGATAAAGGTTAATGTCAGTATAATGGCTAATAAAGGTTTATGTCAGTATAATGATAAAGGTTTATGTGAGTATAATGGATGATAAAGGTTTATGTCAGTATAATGATAAAGGTTAATGTCAGTATAATGATAAAGGTTAATGTCAGTATAATGGATGATAAAGGTTTATGTCAGTATAATGGATGATAAAGGTGAATGTCAGTATAATGATAAAGGTTAATGTCAGTATAATGGATGATAAAGGTTATGTCAGTATAATGGATGATAAAGGTTTATGTCAGTATAATGATAAAGGTTTATGTCAGTATAATAATAAAGGTTTATGTCAGTATAATGGATGATAAAGGTTAATGTCAGTATAATAATAAAGGTTTGTCAGTATAATAATAAAGGTTTGTCAGTGTAATGATAAAGGTTAATGTCAGTATAATGGCTAATAAAGGTTTATGTCAGTATAATGATAAAGGTTAATGTCAGTATAATGATAAAGGTTAATGTCAGTATAATGGATGATAAAGGTTTATGTCAGTATAATGGATGATAAAGGTGAATGTCAGTATAATGATAAAGGTTAATGTCAGTATAATGGATGATAAAGGTTATGTCAGTATAATGGATGATAAAGGTGAATGTCAGTATAATGATAAAGGTTAATGTCAGTATAATGGATGATAAAGGTTATGTCAGTATAATGGATGATAAAGGTTTATGTCAGTATAATGATAAAGGTTTATGTCAGTATAATAATAAAGGTTTATGTCAGTATAATGGATGATAAAGGTTAATGTCAGTATAATAATAAAGGTTTGTCAGTATAATAATAAAGGTTTGTCAGTGTAATGATAAAGGTTAATGTCAGTATAATGGCTAATAAAGGTTAATGTCAGTATAATGGATGATAAAGGTTAATGTCAGTATAATGGATGATAAAGGTTAATGTCAGTATAATGATAAAGGTTAATGTCAGTATAATGGATGATAAAGGTTTATGTCAGTATAATGGATGATAAAGGTTAATGTCAGTATAATGATAAAGGTTTATGTCAGTATAATGATAAAGGTTTATGTCAGTATAATAATAAAGGTTGATGTCAGTATAATGGATGATAAGGTTAATGTCAGTATAATGATAAAGGTTAATGTCAGTATAATGGATGATAAAGGTTTATGTCAGTATAATGATAAAGGTTTATGTCAGTATAATGATAAAGGTTTATGTCAGTATAATGGATGATAAAGGTCAATGTCAGTATAATGGATGATAAAGGTTAATGTCAGTATAATGATAAAGGTTAATGTCAGTATAATGGATGATAAAGGTTAATGTCAGTATAATGGATGATAAAGGTTAATGTCAGTATAATGGATGATAAAGGTTTATGTCAGTATAATGGATGATAAAGGTTAATGTCAGTATAATGATAAAGGTCAATGTCAGTATAATGGATGATAAAGGTTAATGTCAGTATAATGATAAAGGTCAATGTCAGTATAATGGATGATAAAGGTTAATGTCAGTATAATGATAAAGGTTTATGTCAGTATAATGAATGATAAAGGTTTATGTCAGTATAATGGATGATAAAGGTTTATGTCAGTATAATGAATGATAAAGGTTTATGTGTCAGTATAATGGATGATAAAGGTTTATGTCAGTATAATGATAAAGGTTTATGTGAGTATAATGATAAAGGTTTATGTGAGTATAATGGATGATAAAGGTTTATGTCAGTATAATGGATGATAAAGGTTTATGTCAGTATAATGGATGATAAAGGTTTAAATATTTGAAGGTTGCCAGTTGAAATCTTCACAGCAACAAAATATTCATTACTAATAAAAATAATAATATGTATCTGATATGGTGTATTTACAGTAAAACACGGTGATAGTGAACATGCCTATAATGAATTCATGGGTACATCAAAGTGATTTTCATTCCCTGTAATTTTAAACATATATTGAATGAAGTGGATATATAACAAATTACATTTACATTGTACCACAATTCCCAGCATTTCATCATAAGCTTGTTGTACTGTCCTTCTGATGTTCAGGGTTTACTGTTAGACCGCTGTGTGTCCCCCTGATGTTCAGAGTTTACTGTTAGACCGCTGTGTGTCCCCCTGATGTTCAGGGTTTACTGTTAGACTGCTGTGTGTCCCCCTGATGTTCTGTGTGTCCCCCTGATGTTCTGGGTTTACTGTTAGACCGCTGTGTGTCCCCCAGATGTTCTGGGTTTACTGTTAGACCACTGTTTGAAATCAAATTAAACTAGTTTCCTTTATCAGTTCCCCAAGATATTTGTGTAGCGATCTAAGGGAGATTATTTTTCTTTTTACTGGTAATTGAGATAATTTTAAAATCTGTTGAACTCTTTTCCAGCTTTTACCCTTCACAACCTGTGCTTGCTACATCATCAGGACAAAGGCACAGCCTCCTCCTGGACGAAGAGTCCTTCTTCACTAATGTCAGTTCTGAGGAAAATGCTCTCAAACTCTGGTTGTATAAATAAAAAACATTTTTAACATGTATTTTTTGTTCTTTTTTTTTTCCATGTAATATTTTAAACTGCTGGAGCTATCTTGATTGGATGGGATAAAATTGTGTTGTTGGTTGGAACATATTTTATTGTAACTGAATTTACAAAGGGATTGAGTACAAGTTCTTAAAACTTCGAACACTCTCTCAAATATACATGTAAATGTTTTGTTGTTGTTGACATACAAGGGCTATTCTAAAACTAAGCAGGAAAGGTTCCATAGAGATCGTAGTATATGCCTGAATTTTTTGTATACTGAAAACTGTGGATAAATTCCGAGAAATATGAAAATATTATGAGTTTTCCAACTAATTTTAACAAGAGGTACTGTGAGCAATGCTCACTAAGAATACCCCCCGCTTACCCCAATCTCCCAAAGGGTGTTGTTAATAGGTATAAATTACCTCTTTCCTGAGTGTAAAAATATGGTATGCCTTTGTAGAAGAAAATGGAAGATACAGTCCGAATACAAATCCATGGTATAAACCTATAATTTTGACCTTGAGATCAAAGGTCAAGGTCATAAAGAGGTCATGAATGTACATGACACAGTCTCATGGTGATACACCCATGTCTTATGGTATGACTATGTCAAAACCTTATAATCAATTTTGATCTTGAGGTCAAAGTTCAAAGTCATATAGAGGTCATGAAGGTACCCAACACATTGTCTCATGGTGATACACTCATGTGTTAAATATGGTATGCCTATGTCAAAGAACAAAGAAGTCATTGCCCTGACACGAATCCAATGTAAAAACCTTTAATTTTGACCTTGAGGTCAAGGTCATATGTAGGTCATGAAAGTACATGACACATCGTCTCATGGTGATACACTCATGTGTCAAATATGGTATGCCTATGTCAAAGAACAAAGAAGTTATGGCCTGGACACGAATCCATTGTAAAAAAAAACTTTAATGTTGACCTAAGGGTCAAGGTCATATAGAGGTCATGAAGGTACTTGACACACCATCTCATGGTGATCCACCTGTGTGCCAAATATGGTATGCTTAAGTCAAAGAACAAAGAAGTTATGGCCCGGACACGAATCTGCACAGACGGACGGACAGATAGTGATTCCTATATACCCCCCAGAACTTCTTCGGGGGGATAAAAATTATAAACCCAATTAAATATTTGAAAATGTGCCTCCCGGAGCATGGTGTTTTGTTTTGATTCATCGTACAGTACTGTTTTTCTGCACATAAAAACTCATGATATTTGATATCAAGTCACAAAAGTACATGTAATATTAAACATCATTGTGTGAAAGTTTGAATTATATCAGGTACATTACTAGTAATGCATTATGATCATTGAATATGGATGGTAAACATGTTTTTAAAAAAGTTGAAAACATCACCGTGCTGTTATGAAATTTTGTGTATGGGCCGGGAAATCCACAATCAAAACAAAAATGTTTTGGATGCTGCTGCAGATGGACGACGGTGCATTTGTAACATTGCTATTTTAAAGATGGAAGGACTAACACTTACTGGGCTTGGAAGTTCAGCAACACCGCAAACAGTACATCATACTCCCGTCAGACAGTGATGACGAGAGTACCGCAAACAGTACATCATATACCCGTCAGACAGTGATGACAAGAGTACCGCAAACATTACATCATACACCCGTCAGACAGTGATGACAAGAGTACCACAAACAGTACATCATACACCCGTCAGACAGTGACAACAAGAGTACCACAAACAGTACATCATACGCCCGTCAGACAGTGACAACAAGAGTACCGCAAACATTACATCATACGCCCGTCAGACAGTGATGACAAGAGTACCATAATACACCAGTGAAAATACTTACATGAGTGTTTTTCTCAAGCCATAATTTGTAATACTTTGCTTCAGGTAGTATCAGCCATCATCAGGCTGTTACATACTTTCTTTGCATTGTATGAATAAAGGGTCTTGGCCCAAACTGTGACAAGAGGTAGACAAACCAAGAGTTTTGTGTGTAAAATGATACCCCAAATTGGACCAAGTTCAACAAATTGTAAATATTTAAAACATCAAAGAAAACAAGAGGTACTGTGAGCAATGCTCACTAAGAATACCCCCCGCTTACCCCAATCTTCCAAAGGGTGTTCCATGCGATGAAAAAAGCCGTTAAAGAATTTAAATGGAAACCATATTGCTACTTCGATGTCCAGTGCGCATGACCTTTGACCTTTTGACCCCAAAATCGATAGGGAACATCTTCATCCCATGGGTAGTCCATATGTATGATATGGTGACTGTAGGTGGAAAGGATAACGCTTTAGAGCCCGGAAACCATATTGCTACTTCAATGTCCAGTGCACTTGACCTTTGACCTTTTAAATCGATAGGGAACATCTTCATCCCATGGGTAGTCCATATGTATGATATGGTGACTGTAGGTGGAAAGGATAACGCTTTAGAGCCCGGAAACCATATTGCTACTTCAATGTCCAGTGTGCTTGACCTTTGGACCCCAAAATCGATAGGGAACATCTTCATCCCATGGGTAGTCCATATATATGATATGGTGACGGTAGGTGGAAAGGATAATGCTTTAGAGCCTGGAAACCATTGCGTCTACAGACGAACAACCCGATTCCAGTACACCCCCCCACAACTTGTTGCGGGGGGTATAATTAAAAATTGCACTATGCACATTTTCAAATTATTTACAAAGACCCCTGTGAGAGGAGATTTGATTTAAACATTGTAAATACATTGTTGTTATGCATTTCTTATTTTAAATTAGAATATCTAAAGTATAAGAAAGTTATGCTAATTTCTATTTTGTTTAAGAATTATATTGTTGCTTGAGAATATTTTAAACATATTGAAAGGTTTGAATCAGACATTTACACACTTACAATTTGATTTGTAGTGAATGTATGAATATTTCCATTTTCTGGGAAGGGGGGGGGGGTGTCATACTCTAGCAATTTTCAAACCATGTACCATTTTAAGAGAAATGATAATAAACAATTAAATTTTCTGAAAATCCTATTTATTGGTATAGTGTTTATATTGAGCATCACCGGATATAAAATCCTATTTATTGGTATAGACTTACTGTGTTTATATTGAGCATCACCAGAAATATCTTCATATTTGATTGATTCATTGATTTTTATAAAGCAACATTTTCAATAAAAAAAAAATATACTAGATGACTATTTGATTAGACAACTTCTGGTTTGATCTGAGGAAGTTTGTTTTTATCCATTATATAGCGTGCCCCGTGGGGGTATTAGTCCTGAAAGGACAGTTCTAGGTAAAACTTATTCCATTTATTAACTTCTGATTTACAATAGTGGCAAAATCCTGACTGCAACAGACCCAGGGGAGATTTAGTTACCTCTCATTCCCAGGCAGATAATAACTAAAAAGCATTGCTTGCTTTCCAAAAATTGTCTCCCTTGTACAAATCAATGACATAAAGGAAATTAGTTGTAAAATAGATATTGATGATTTACATCTTTCAACTTTGCATACCAGCAACAAAATGTGAGCAAAGATTTAATACCATCTTGCTCATTGAGTTGACACAACACAAAAGGCACTAAAAGCTGAGGAGCCAATAGATAGCTGTGTCAAGCCCAACAAAAGTTCCAGCACGAGTTAATGGCAACTTGTATGTCAACAACAACAAAACAAAATAAGTATACACAACAAAATAAGAGGCCCATGGGTCACATCGTTCACCTGAGCAGCAGTTCCTAGCAATAAACATTAGCTAGTGAGCAAATCTGTCATTATACAAGCAGTTTGGTTCAGAAAAAAACTTTTCAAAGGTAAAGACTAAAAATTCATCAATCATTAAACTTAATTATTGAGCACGACTACAAATTCATATGCCTTTGTAGAGGAGTATGGTCTTTCATATTAACAAATTTCACCTAAGGATGCTTTGTGCCAAGTTTGGTTTCCTATACATTCGCATGTAAAACTTTGATCCCCTTTTGAGTGGCCCCAGCCTAACACCAGGGGTCATGATTGTACAAGACGCCAACAACAAATTTTGATCAGAAAAGCTCACCTTCGGCTGATGAATAGAGCATGCCGAGCAGAAAAATAAAGTGACACTTCATTTGAACTACACCTAAGAATTATCTCAACTGGTTCCATTTCATCCAAGGTACCCTGAACAGGGTTTGCTTCATATTAGGAAGGTCATGATTCCAGAGAAGTTGAAACAAAAGGCCCATGGGCCACATTGCTCACCTGAGTCACCTTGGCTCATATTTAAAGATTTTTCCTAATATATATTCACATGTAAAACTTTTATCTCAATTGTGGTCCCAACCTACTCCCAGGGGCCATGATTTTTACAAACTTGAATCTGCTTTATGTTGGGAAGCTTTCATGCAAGTGTTAACTTTTCTGGCCCAGTGATTTTTTAGAAGATTTTCAAGGATTTTTCCTATATATTTGTAGTTAAAATTTTGATCCTCTACTGTGGCCCCATCTTACCCCCAGGGACCATCATTTTTACAAACTTGAATCTGCACTATGTCAGGAAGCTTTCGTGCAAATGCAAACTTCTTTGACCCAATGGTTAAGGAGAAAATTTTCAAAGATTTTTTCTATTCATTAGTTATGTAAAACTTTGATCCCCTATTGTGGCCCCATCCTAGCCCCAGGGGTCATGAGTTTAACAAAATTAAATCTGTACTTTGTTAGGAAGCTTTCATGTAAATCTCAGCTTTTCTGGCTCAGTGATTCTTGAGAAGATTTTCCCTATATTTTTTTATGTAAAACTTTGATCCCCTATTGTCGCCTCATCTTAACCCCAGAGGCCATGATTTTAACAAACTTGAATCTGCACTCTGTCAGAAAGCTCTCTTGTAAATTTCAACTTTCCTGGCCCAGTAGTTTTTGAGAAGAAGAATTTTAAAGATTTTCTCTATATATTTGTATGAAAACCTTTGATCCCCAATTGTGGCCCCATCCTACCCTAGGGGGTCATGATTTTAACAAACTTCAATTTACACTATGTTAAGAAGCTTTCATGTAAATTTCCACTTTCTTGGCCCATTAGCTTTTTAGAAGATTATTTTTGATTTTCCATTTATATTTCTATGTAAAACTTTGATCCCCTCCTTCTGGCCCCATCCTACCCATGGGGGCCATGATTTTTACAAACTTGAACTTGCACCATGTTAGGAAGCTTTCATGTAAATCTCAGCTTTTCTGGCTCATTGTTTCTTTAGAAGATTTTCCCTATATATTTGTATAACTTTGATCCCCCATCATACCCTCGAGGGCCATGATTTTAATAAACTTGAATCTGCACTATGTCAGGAAGTCTTCATGTAAATCTCAGCTTTTCTGGTTAAGTGGTTCTTGAGAAGATTTTTCCTATATATTTGTATGTAAAACTTTGATCCCCTATTGTGACCCCATCCAACTCCCAGAGGCCATGATGTTAACAAACTTTAATCCGCACTATGTAAGGAACCTTTCCTGTAAATCTCAGCTATTCTGGCCCAGTGGTTCCACCCTATTTTTGTGATTATCTCTCCTTTGAATGGAACATGGCCCTTCATTTGAACAAACTTGAAAGCCCTTCACCCAAGGATGCTTTTGGCCAAGTTTGGTTGAATTTGGCCCAGCGGTTCTGGAGAAGTCGAAAATGTAAAAAAATTACAGACGGACAGACAACCAGAGAAGCTCACTTGAGCTCAGATGAGCTAAAAAGGCTTTGATTTGAAATTTTTAAAAAAAACATTTTTCTTTAGCAAACTGGTGGTGTCACAGCCTCTTGTCATTTTTTATGACCCCATGTCTCTATCAGTCCTGGTTCTAAAGTTATACAAGTTTTTATAATCAAGGTCAATGGGGATACTAGTTTGTAGGTCACTACACTCATTTATCATTTCTGAAGATTCCATGTCTCTATCAGTCCCAATTCTAAAGTTATACCATACTTATGTTTAGGGTCAGAGGTCAAGGTCACTTGAGCTTGATACCAATTTGTAGATCCCATCATCCTTTTAGTATTTCTGAAGATCCCATCTCTTTTTCAGACCTAGTTCTAAAAGTAATACCAAATTTATGATTAAAGGCCAGAGGTCAAGATCACTGGAGTCACTTGACCTTGATTAGTAGATATCATCCTTTCTGAAGATCCAATGTCTCTATCAATTCCAGTTCTAAAATTATGAGTTTGCATGTTCAAGGTCAGGGGTCAGTGGAGCCACTTGACCTAGATACTAATTTATAGATCGCATCATCCTTTCTGAATTTCCCATATCTCTACCAGACCTGGTTAAGTAATACCAATTTTATGTTCTAAAGTCATAAGTCAAGGTCAATGGAGTCACTTAACCTGACACTAGTTTGTAGATTTTATCATCTTATCATTTCTGAAGGCCCCCATGTCTCTATCAATTCCAAAATCATGAGTTTGTATGTTCAAGGTCAGAGGTCATGGTCACTCTCGTCATTTGACCTTGATACCAATTTGTAGATCTCATCACCTTTTCATAAGACCCCGTGCCTTTATCAGACCCGTTTCTTCAGTAATAACAGTTTAATGTTCTGGGGTCAAAGGTCAAGGTCACTAGAGTCACTTGACTTTGATACTAGTTTGTATGTCCCGTCATCCTCTTGCCATTTCTGAAGATTCCATGTCACTATTATTCCTGGTTTAAAATTTATACCAATTTTATGTTCATGGTCAGAGGTCAAGGGAGTCACTTGACCTTGATACTAATTTGTGGGCCCTGTCATTCTCTATTC